>NC_053025.1:75078099-75186647 GCF_003073215.2 Triticum urartu
AAGCTTATTCATATGGGCTTTATGCCCAACACATGTGTTATCCTTCCACATGTACCCTTTATTCACCATTATATGCATCGATATGACTTAAGTTTTGGCCAAGCTGGGTTGCCTGGCTCTTGTATTTATGCCATACGTTCCCGTTAATTCGGCTAGGGCATAAGGGGAGCACCTATGCGATTGTTACTGCCGGGTCAGCCGGATATGTACCTCAGACAGGGTGAAGCCGAAAGCTAGCGTTCTTAAGGGAATATTCGGTCAGTGAACCAAAGATGATTTTTCACTTATTTATTTATGCGCCCCCAGATGTTTTTATGCGTCTCTTCTCGCAGTCCGGACATGCACTTTAGGGCATGCCTCCCAGGGAAAGGAACCCCTAACGGAACTATTCTCCCAGGAAGATGTTTCTTACTAACCATGTAATATAACATAACTAGTTGGGCACTTGTCCGTTAAAGCACTAATGACCCCTACGCCTGGTCTCCACGCATGCCCCGGTTCTTACATAACCGAGAGGGTATTCGGATACACTTCGTACCGTCGGGTCTCGAGGTTGAAGCGAAAAGGTCCGCCACGACAAACGATCTACAATCCGGCTAGAAGGCATTATACATGTCACTTTAAATTACATAGTCAATTTGACTGGTTGAATTCCTCTTCAATACCATCCAATAGGTTGTCTAGTCTACAGTCCTATTGGGAATACTTTGCGGCCAATTCTACTTGGCGGTACAGTAAGCTCACAGGGATCTCCTTCCCATCGGGCCCCACAGGTCCGACCTCGGCCATGTGGTTCGGGTCAGCCTTCGTGTACCGCGTCTTCACTATTGCCCAGGCTTCCCTGGCACCCTGACGGCAGGCCGATATCTTCCATAATCGGAAGCGCCGCCAGGCTCCCTCCAGCTTCTCTGCAAGCTCTCCAAGGCCTTCGGGCATGGAGACGGATGGCCACAAGGCCTGGGCGACGCCTTGCATCACCTGCCGAACTCGTTTGTGCAGTTGTGAAAGCTCGGGAAGAAGGTCACCCGTAGAACCGGGCATTTCCTCTACAGGACGACCTGTTAGCATACCTACAGACATAACTCTGCCAGCCAACTTCCTCGCCGAACTCTTTTTCAAAGTTCGTTCAAGCACTTACTAAATATGCCGCGTCGAAGCCGCTGATTCTCCTTAATAGAGTCCGACAGTTGGGCACGAACATCTTTTAGTTCCACGCCCATCTTGGTGTTGGCATCTAGGAGATCATTCGTCTCCTGCCTCACCCTCGTAAGCATGCTCTCACCGGCCTTCAGCTGGCGTAGGAGCTGTTGCTTATCCGGATTTACTCCAGCGTCATCTGCAATTTTATCGTCAGATCTGCATATACGCCGCACTCTATATGATACTTATCATTCGAAGGATATATTACCAGAGGGGGTCTCTTTGGGCTCCCGTGCTGCGGCCAGTGCGGCCTGAAGTTGGGCTTTGCACTCTTCCAGCTCCTGGGACAGTTGGGTATTCTTTTCTGTAAGAACTTGCATAACAAATGATCCTTAAATCAGTTATTCTAACTGTTTCAAGTCTCAGGGGCTACTGATATATATAACCACCAAATTTTCTCACCCGTATGTCTTTTACATACTGCTCTATGGCTCTGGCTAGACCATTTTGAGTGGCACGGAGGTACGCATCTCTCGAGTTGAAGGCATCCAATGCCTCTTGGTAGAGACAAGCATCACGAAGAACAGTTCGGCGACGCCTGTGGTTCATGGCACTTTCCGCCTCGGACTTGGTGGCGGACAGTATATCCACATCCTCTGTCGGAGGAGCGCCCGGCGCACGCCTCGTATTTGTTCCCGCCTCCGAATCCGGCCTTGGAGCCTGGCTGGTGGAGGCGCGATTAGTAGCCTCTCTGGGTATAGTCCGGCGAGAGCTCTTTTTCCTAAAAATAAGGCATGGGCGTTAGTATGCCTCTGAGAATAATGTCTTGGAATAAAGACGGCGCACCGTACCGCTGCGCCGGTGTCTCCATCCGGACTGCGTGTCTTTTCAGCCTACCTGGCCTCGCGGCCCCTTGTTGGCTAGTCGCCGCAGGCTCGGCCTTCCGCCTCGAGGACCTCCCCTGCAAAACACGGTTATTATACGGTAATCAAAAACACGCAGGGACGGATCCCTTTTCAAAGTACTGGGACTTCGCTCTCAGTTACCTGTGAGGCTGGAAGTAGCCCAGGGTAATCGGCCATAATGGCCACCAAGGCGTTGTCATTGCTCAATTGGTAAAATACCCCATCGATCAGCTCCACAGATGTCCGGATCCTCCTGGGAGGCCGGGTCAAGGGACCGTTCCGGGTCCGCGGGCTGTGGAGGGGGTTGTTTATCTCCCTTACAGCCTGGCGCAGCTCCTGCGTTGAAATTGCTAGGCTGAATACTTAACTATGGGAATATGAAACAGATGGGCGAGCAAAAGTCTCCACTTACCCAGCTCGGAGGATTGTACATAGAAAATCCGCCCTGCGGGTTGACACGGACGAATTCCTCCTCTTATCCCTTGTACAAAGTGGATAAGATCTTTATTAGATCAGCAACCGATCCCGGCCCTTTACGGCCGTAGCGGGTGGCGTCATCCTCCCCGTTGAAATCCCACATGGGGTGGCCTCTATACTGAAGCGACTGCACCCCCCGCATAATACATGTGGCCATGACCTCGATCATGGTCAATCCGGATTGAGCTAACAAACTTATCTGGCTCATCAGGTAAAGAACGTCCCTGTCATGTTCCTCCAGGGAGCTCCATGGACACCAGCTCCGGCGCTTCTTCAAAGGAGCATTGTCGAACTCAGGGAGGCGGATTCGAATAGGATCCGGGAGGGGGATGTCTTCTATATAAAACCATTCTGAAGGCCAGTCTTCGGACGTCTTCTTTGGGGTTCTGGACAGATATCCGGTCTCGGCAATACGCCACACTTCGGCTCCGCCCACTAGATATATTGACCCCTTCTAAGAACGGGGCACAAGGCAGAACAGCTTCTTCCACAGCGCAAAATGAGCCTCACAGCCCAAAAACAGCTCACAAAGGGCTAGGAATCCCGCGATATGCAATATGGAGGCAGGTGTAAGGTTGTGCAACTGGAGGCCGTAGAACTCCAGGAGCCCCCGGAGAAATGGATGAATTGGAAATCCGAGCCCTCTTACCAAATGAGGGACAAGGCATACCCGCTCTCCCTTGGAGGGATTGGGAAGGCTCTCCGCTTGCTCTCCGCCATTATAGGTGGCGAGCCCGGCTCAAACCGGGACCATGTATGCTGGGGGAAGAAATCCCTTGGTCTGAAGCATCACTAATTTGCTGTGCGGGATGGAACATCTCTCCCAATCTCTAGGCTTGGGGCTAGGGGAGCGAGAGGAGGAGCTGCGTCGACCGGCCATGATGGAATGGATCTCTGTCGGATGCGCTCCGATGAAGGCTCGCCAAGGGAGTACGGTGTGATTTGGATCTGAATCCTCATCTTTTTAATAGGCAGCTCATTCACACAGCTAGGGGGGTAAATGTAAAAACACCCTGGCTCTTCACATTCGCTCGACCCATGGAAAGTGGCCATTATTGGGCGTGGAAGCCAAGGAGCGCAACATTCACAGGAGGCCGGACACTATTTCAACAGGTACACGGAATTTGGAGAGGAACCCGCCTTGCAGTGCCGAAGACAATACTGTGCGCCAGACTCATCGTCATTGAAGCCTGGTTCAGGGTCTACTAAGGGAGTCCTGTATTAGGGGGTCTCCGGATAGCCGGATTATATCCTTTGGCCGGACTATTGGACTATGAAGGTACAAGATTGAAGACTTCATCTTGTGTCCGGATAGGACTCTACTTGGCGTGGAAGGCAAGCTAGGCAATACGGATATGGATATCTCCTCCTTTGTAACCAACCTTGTGTAACCCTAACCCTCTTCAGTGTCTATATAAACCGGAGGGTTTTAGTCCGTAGGACAACATACAATCATACCATAGGCTAGCTTCTAGGGTTTAGCCTCTCTGATCTCATGGTAGATTTACTCTTGTACTACCCATATCATCAATATTAATCAAGCAGGACGTAGGGTTTTACCTCCATCAAGAGGGCCCGAACCTGGGTAAAACATTGTGTCCCCTGCCTCCTGTTACCATCCGGCCTAGACACACAGTTCGGGACCCCCTACCCAAGATCCGTCGGTTTTGACACCGACAACGATGAACCGTTATTTACGACTTCGTTGGTTTCAACATAGCCCTTTCCATAGCGATCCACTGCTTCCATCCGGATTGTGCCGCCTGCGTGAAATTTTTGTATGCAAGTTCAGTGTGCTATGATGTTCTATATGATTGTGCCAACTATATAAGTTTTTACTGAGCATCAACAATGCGTATGGCTGAAAGATGTATTTACGAGCATTGGCCGATGGGTCTCTCTCTCTCTCACACACACACACACATGCGCACACGCACAAGTGGGACCCGTTGAATTATTTATTTGCTCGTGACAGCTTTTAATTAGGTTCCACTGTAATCTAACTTTTTTCTTAAGTTATTAATTGAGCTCAGTGACTTCAAAAAGTTGTACAGAAGCCTTGTTTGGGCCTTTCCGGCATCGCTGAATGTGGGCTGAGTAACCATGTTAGGTTGTACTGTACTACATAGGCCTTTTTCGCTATTTTTTTAAATAATACATTTTTTATTAATTTTCATAAATATTACGCTGGGTAAATTTTTTTCAAAAATAATACACCGTCCGCCCGCTGCAAGCCGACTCGGCCTAGTCAGCCCACAACAGGCCGATTGGATTCCATCCGGCCTACAGTTGGCCGACTGGCCCATGTCGACCCACTGTGGGCCGACTGGAGCTAATTGGCTCGCTGTGGGCTAATTGTTTTTACAAAAGTGTTAATCATGTATTAAAAATATGTGTATTGTGACCTCCTCTGCTCGCTGTGGGCCCACTGTTGACTAAAAAATATGTTTTAAAAAACGTTAATCATGTATTTAAAAAAATTTAAATGTGTATAAAAAATGCTCCTTATCTATACAATTTTTTTAATGTGTGTATAAAAAATAGCTTTTTTCAACATCAGCAATGCAACTGGGCCGACAGTTGTACACAATATCTGGGTCAACATGTTTTTCTCCCCCCCCCCCCTGCTGGGCTGCAAACTTTCCTAGGAGGTATGCATTAGGCTTAACAAGAAAATGGACTTTAAGAAATAATAAATAGGATGTAATTATAATAACTAGACACTTACTATGCACCAAACACGTAATTAGTTTGAAAATATATTATTTTTGGAATTTGAAAATTTTAATTTCATTACTTGTTGCGCGCGCAATATTTCGTTGGATTTTAACGTAATACAACTTTATTTTAAAATTATATTTAACCTGACTAGAAATTTCGGATACAAATATTTCGGATCCCATCAAAATGTGGGAATTTTTTTGAATTCTGTTTTGAGCGGTTGTTTGAAATTATTAATTCTTGTCCTAGCTAGAAGTTGGGCTGTACTTTTAACAAACTGTAAATGGGCTGTAGTAAATTCCATTAGAATTAAAAAATGGGATGTACATTCTTACAAATCGCAAATGGGCTATATGTTCTCTGCCAAATCCGAGTTGTGGGCCTACTAAGTTGACGCGTACCAAGGGCTTTGTCAACTTAGTCAATATAAACTATTCTAGCTGCAGTGATCGTATGATGTCCATCCAACGGTCGTAGTGCTTCTTCAACCTCTGGTCTTCTTGCTCCAGCCGACCAAAGCAGCGCCGGTCGTGTCGCGTGCTCCTGCCTCCCATGGCCGGCTGTGATGCCGCGGAGGCCTCACCGCCCCGTACTACTCCCACCGCTGGCCAGGCCATCCCTCTTCTCACCCACACCCCCTGTTATTCTATGGCGACGGCAGCCTCACACCGCAGCTGAACCAGTGAACCCTCGTACTCCTCTCCGCGCGGGCTTCCACTGCTGCGTCTTCCCCGGCTCCGCGTCATCCCCTTCCTAGGCCTCGCCGTCATCCAGACCACCGCCCTGGTGCTCTCGGCGCGGCGTGGTCAACGTGGTCAACGACCGACTTCCATCAGAAGACTACTATACGTGGAGTGGCTGACAGTTGGGTCCACGGCAGCCGCAAGGAAGTGCCTCCTTATTACGCGCAAAATAATTATTCCTACACCTGATAGCAGGGACCCACCGGACGAGCCACCGTATTTCGCGAAAAAAATGATTCGCCCCCTGACTGCTGGGACCCACGAGCTACATCTTCGCACGCAAGGAAGTGCGTCCAAAAAAAACGATTCGCCACCCTGACTACTGGGACCCACCAAGCCCCCGACTGCTGGGACCCACCAGCTACACCTTCGCACGCAAGGAAGTGCGTCCGGGAAAAAAACAAAACGATTCGCCCCCTGACTGCTGGGACCCACCAGCTACATCTTCGCAGGCAAGGAAGTGCCTGACAGTCGGGACCCACCTGGTCAAAGCATACGTAGCATTGTCATTCTGGTCGCAAACATGTACGTACATACTGGTTGATGTAGAGGTGCACATGTGTCGTAGTAGAGGCGTGCACGTGTCGTAGTAGAGGCACGCACGTAGCATGTACACGTACGTACAGCGGCCAGGGTGCAAGAAAGAAAATACGGCCACGTATGTGTACATACGGGCGGGGTCTCGAACGCCTACTCGCGCATATGTATGGCTAGGGCTCGTGTACATGGCTGGGTCGAAACGGAGAAACAGCGTCGTCGTCGTGTTCATGGGGAGGTAATGGAATGCGTCGTGTTCATGGGGAGGCAACGGAATGCGTCATGTTCATCAGGGGGGCTTGGACAGAATAGGCGATGGAAACAAGGCCTGGCGTACCGCAGAACGGAGGAAACGGCCTTGTGTTCGACCGGCCACGTTCGAAACGGGATCCTGTTCATCGGGAGGGGTCTGGCGTACCGTAAAACGGAGGAAACGGACCTCCTACGGTCGGAACGGGGGTCCTGTTGATTGGGAGGGGTGTGGCGTACCGCAAAACGACGAAACGGACTTGTGTTCGAGCGCTATGGTCAAAACGGGGGTCCTGTTGATCGGGAGGGGTGTGGCGTACCGCAAAAAGGACGAAACATACTTGTGTTGGAGCGCTACAGTCGAAACGGGGGTCATGTTCATCGGGAGGGGTGTGGTGTACCGGCAAACGGGACTCCACGGGATTCTGTTCAGCTCCACCGTCGACCCCCTCCAGCCTCCATGAGCTACTGTTCATCCACCGTCGACCTCCTCCAGCCTCCACCTGCGACTGTTCATCCACAGGCTCCTGTTCATCCAGCCTCCACCGCGCGCTACTCCATGGCTACTGTTCAACCAGCCCTTTCCACGGGCTCCTGTTCAACCACCCCTCCATGTGCTACTGTTCATCCTGCCCTCCACCATCTACTGTTCATCCTGCCCTCCACGGGGTGGTCCTGTTCATCCAGCCCTGCACGGGGTCCTGTTCATCCAGCCCCAACCGGCTCGATCGATCGGGGTCATGTTCATCCAGAGGCAACACCACGAGGTCCTATTCATCCACCCCCACCGGGAATTGTTCATCCAACCCCCACCCCCCCCCCTCCGCAATGCTCACTGTTCATCCAGAGGCAGCATCGATCGGCTTCCGTTAGCAGCAGTAGCGAAGGAATCGCTCGATCGGGTTCAGTTAACGGCCATCGATCGATCGCTCAGGTTCAGTAACGTCTAGCCTGCAGTGCAATCGCTCGGGTTCAGATAGAGCCCAACGCCTCGCTCGGGTTTAGTTAGAGCCAACGCCTCGCACACACGCGCGTACGTGTACGAGATAAACGCGCATCGCTCGGCCCCCGACCTCCCACCGTAACCGGGAACTCCCCGAAAGTTTCCTCCCCCTCGCTTCTACCATGGCTTTTTCCGTCATGAACGGCCCAAAGAATGTCATGCAGCTGCGTCTCCGGCCCGCCCAGGACGAAAAGCCCATTTTCTGTCATGATTTTTTGTCATAGAAGTAGGAGCCCACCACATCTATGATGATACCGGGTTTTGTCACAATTATCGTCAAAGAAGTGTCATATGTATGACAGAAAAAAATTCGTTCGGCCCAAAATGTCACGGATGTGTCTTTTTTTGTAGTGGATATAGCCGATCAGGCTAGGAATGACTTGAAGGACTATTAAACTCATAAGAAATGAAAATTACTTAGAGTTATTGAATCGAGGTGTGGAATTGATTCACTTATTGATGTTCTCGAGTGACTAATAACTCAGAACCCGGGGAAATTTGAAATCAGTGAGAAGCAATACTAGATGAAGAATCAAAGGAAGAAACACAGTTATTTGTTCTTCTCGAGATATAGGAAGGTAATACTCAAAGGAAGATGAAAATAGATGATTGTTCCATGCCAATATTATACAACTTTCATATACTTTTGGCAACTTTTTATACTATTTTTGGGGACTAACATATTGATCCAGTGCCCAGTGCCAGTTCATGTTTGCTGCATGTTTTTTATTTCGTAGAAAATCCATATCAAACGGAGAACAAACGGGATAAAAACTGACGGAGATTTTTTGGAATATATGTGATTTTTGGGAAGAAGAATCAACGCGAGACGATGCCCGACGGGGCCACGAGGTAGGGGGTGCGCCCCTGGCCCTCGTGGCCACCCCGTAAGGCGGTTGGTGCCCTCTTTCGCCACAAGAAATCCAATATCCGGATACAAATCGTGTTAAAATTTCAACCCAATCGGAGTTAGGGATCTCCGGGAATATAAGAAACGGTGAAAGGCCAGAATCTGGAACGCAGAAACAGAGAGAGACAGATCCAATCTCGGAGAGGCTCTCGCCCCTCCACCGCCATGGAGGCCATGGACCAGAGGGGAACCCCTTCTCCCGTCTAGGGAGAAGGTCAAGGAATAAGAAGAAGGGGGCTCACTCCCCCTCTCTCTCGGTGGCGCCGGAACACCGTCAGGGCCATCATCGCAACAACGATCTACACCAACACCTCTGTCATCTTCACCAACCTCTCCATCACCTTCCCCCATCTATCTACAGCGGTCCACTCTCCTGCAACCCACTGTACCCTCTACTTGAACATGGTGCTTTATGCTTCATATTATTATCCAATGATGTGTTGCCATCCTATGATGTTTGAGTAGATTTTCGTTGTCCTATCGGTAATTGGTGAATTGCTATGATTGGTTTAATTTGCTTGTGGTTATGTTGTTGTCCTTTTGTGCCCATCATATGAGCGCGTGCGTGGATCACACCATAGGGTTAGTTGTATGTTGATAGGACCATGTATTGGAGGGCAAGAGTGACAGAAGCTTCAACCTAGCATAGAAATTGATGCATACGAGATTGAAGGGGGACCAATATATCTTAATGCTATGGTTGGGTTTTACCTTAATGAACATTAGTAGTTGCGGATGCTTTCTAATAGTTCCAATCATACCAAGTCAGGGATGACATGCTAGCAGTGGCCTCTCCCACATAAAACTTGCTATCGGTCTAGTAAAGTAGTCAATTTCTTAGGGACAATTTCGCAACTCCTACCACCACTTTTCCACACTCGCTATACTAACTTTATTGCTTCTTGACCTAAAACAGCCCCTAGTTTTTATTTACGTTCTCTTCATATTCTTGCAAACCTATCCAAAAACACCTACAAAGTACTTCTAGTTTCATACTTGTTCTAGATAAAGTGAATGTTAAGCGTGCGTAGAGTTGTATCGGTGGTCGATAGAACTTGAGGGAATATTTGTTCTACCTTTAGCTCCTCGTTGGGTTCGACACTCTTACTTATCGAAAGAGGCTACAATTGATCCCCTATACTTGTGGGTTATCAAGACCTTTTTCTGGTGCTGTTGCCAGGGAGTTGTAGCATGGGGTGAATATTCTCGTGTGTGCTTTTTTGCTTTATCACTAAGTAGTTTTTATTTTGTGATCTTGTTTTCTATCTTTAGTTATGGGTAGGAAACGCAAAATACCAAAAATATTAGATGTACCTTCTACACCAATGGTTGAAGAACCAGTCAAAACCTATCACGCTCCTGAAGCTTTTTACTTGGATCATCTTTGATCCCTATGTGCTCGTGCTGAAACCCCAACTAGCTTAGTTGAGGGTAAATCTTTAGATGAGCATGCGTGTTATGTGCGACATCGCTTATCTGAAAAAGGGAAACTTTTACTGGATCAAATCCATCGTTTGCAATGCTATGCTTGGAATTTATGTGAAATATATGATTTTACTTGTTGTTCTGAAGACCCTAAGAAACACCTTCCCTACCAATGTGAGTTTAGTGATAATGGAATCGTATATTCGTATGCTAAGGGTGTTTATAATTACTATGATGTTCAACAAATTGAAGAATTTGTTGCTTTTAAGGGTGCTTATGAAATTGATTCTTTGATTGAAAAGTATGATGCTAATCTTTACAAATCTGAAAATTCTGCCATACTTAAATATTATTATGATAATTATGCTTCTAATGCCTATGTTAAACCATATATTGAGGACTCCTCCGCTGTCCAAGAAGATACTAATATTTTGCAGGAGTCTATGGAAGAAGGAATTGATGAAACTGTGGGCTCACTGGATGAAAAAGATGATGAGGAGAGCGAAGAACAAAAGGAGGAAGAGTGGATTAGCTACCCGTGCCCACCTTCTAACACTACAAAAAAATACACTTCCGTGATGATATGTGTTTGTCACGGTAGGTCGCTTTTTGTCATGCATGTACATCCATGACAAATTTATGACAATAGTCATACCTGTGCTGTCGTAGAAGTGTTCCATGACATTACCAAAATTATCATCATGGAAGTGTCCACTTCCATGACGATAAATCGCGCATCACAGAAGTGCTTTTGTCAAGGGTGACCGACACGTGGCATCCACCGTAACGGAACGCCATTAAGCTATCGGGTCGGGTTTTGGATCCGATAACCCGTTAACAGCCCCGACCAATGGGAAATTTCCACCTGTAAAATTCTTATTGGCTGGACGAAACACGTGTCAGCTCATCAGTGGGTCAGATAGGCGCCTATGATATGTCGACACGTGGCACGGCCCAACAGTGGCCCATTCCGGTGAAAAAGGCTGGCCCAGTAAAAATTAGCAGGCCGGCCCATATAAGCCCTACTTGTGTGAGGTCCATTTAAACCCACGGCCCATACGAGATGTGCCAATTCGGCCCGTTAAAAGATTTGACACCATTGTAGCCCATCGTCAGTTCGAGCCCGTTAACAGCCTGCTATATACTTGGGCTCAATATCGGCCCAATGAGATTTCGGCCTGTTAACGGCCCATTTAATGGATGGGCCAATTTTCAGGATGTACATCTTTCAGCCCTTTAGCGACCCATTTAAATGTTGGGCTAATTTCCGGCCCGGTGTGTCTTTCAACCTATTGACGGCCCATAAATCTGATGGGCCATTTGTAGTCGGACCTGAGTTTTGGCCTTTTAGTGGCACATTTAAGTGTTGGGCCAATTTATGGCCCGGTGTCACTTTCAGCCTGTTGACCGCCCATAAATCAGTTGGGCCAATTGTAGTCGGACCTGAGTTTTGGCCTTTTAGCGACCCATTTAAGTGTTGGGCCAATTCCCGGCCCTGTGTGCCTTTCGGCCTGTTAATGGACCATAAATGAGTTGGGCCATTTGTAGTCGGACCTTAGTTTTGCCCTCTTAACGGCCCATGCCCTTCATGGTCCAATACCAGCTCGGTTTCTCTTTCGGCCTGCTAAAGGCCCACAACACAGTTGGGCCGTTTACAATAAGACCTGACTTTCGGCCTCTTAGCGGCCCATGCTCTTCATGGTCCAATACAAGCCCACTGTCTCTTTCGGCCTGCTAAAGGCCTACAGTATAGTTGGGCCATATGTAGCCCAAACTTAGTAACGGCCTGTTAACGGCCCATGAAATAAATTGGGGCCACCTGTTGCCCGCTTCAATGTCGGCCTGTTAACGACCTGGGGGGTAAGAGGGCCGACCATTAACTTTCGGCCTAGTAACGGCCCATTAACTCAATGGGCCCACTAAAGTCCGTTCATGTCTTTAGGCCAAATTAGATAATTTGGGCCCATTACGATGAGCAAAGGTATAGCATACAGGGAATAACGTTGCACATCCAGAATATATTACAGGAAATTACATCCACTGGGCAATCAAAGATTGATGCCAGTGCAAATAAATGAGCAGAACCTAACCATCTACAATGTCACAATCTGCAACCTCAGCACAGATGACGCCCATAAGCATGTGGGCAAGTTCTTGCTGCTTTGCCACACTGTCTCTGAAAACATTGATCAGTTGTTGTGTCGCACGACTCTGCACCTATAATTCATCCACCATTTCCATCATTGCTTCAGCCATTAATTGGTTCACAAATATACATTTATTCCGTTGCATTCGGGATAGAGGATACTGAACAGATTCAGATGGCGATTTTGGTAGGCTTGTATTATTGATAGTGGAGAGTGTCTTGACCACTTCATCATAACGTAAATTAGGACGGGAACCAAACAGATTAATCATGAGTTATTGCCATATTACCGGGCCTAGATTTACTGGAAAGAAACAATGGGGTTGCCTTGCTGTTTTCAGACTTTGTCTTCTTATCTTCAGCAGCCTGCACAAAATTAACACACTAGCATTGCTATCAGTGGCCAAGTCAGATAATAGGAAAGCAACATTGACACAACGAACGTTTGGGTAACTAGCCTACAACAAATTAGCACAATATGTCACAGCTATCATCAGTCAGCTAAGGTAATACGAAAGCAACATTGACACAATGAATGAATGGGAAACCAGAGAAGCACTACAATTCAGTAATGTGCGTGATATGAGATAGCACATTCATGCAGCTCAGTACGCAAAACTACCAGGCAGTTTTCCTTACAAAAATCAACATTGGCGCCTTTAACATTTTGCTACAACTAATTTTAGATCAAATAAAGGTTAGATTCACGCTGATTAACAAAATACATGCTGATGTAAAAATATAGTGATATACAACAGGTACTTACATCAGCACTGGAGCGGAGAGAATTCCTGCAATATATTTTCCTCGAATATGATCCCAATGGAGGAAGTCTTGTATCGTTTAACCTTATTTTCTAAAATAGAGACGGGTAAGAAAAATGTAGAAAATATGATCAGCATGCTATAAAATTTCATGATGCAAGGATACGCACACGCTTCTTAGAATTGAGTTGACATATTTTTGCTGGACTGGAGCGGACTAGTTCTTTGGCCACTGGAATCTGCTTATTATCAGTAGGAGTTGGGTTTCTCTGTGCTGGAGCAGTATCTATAAAAACTGGAGTTGGTTTATTATCTCCTGGCGTTTGGATCTTTTGCAAAGGCCTTGTTTGTAACCCTTCAGATTCTAACATAGTCATCTTCCCCTTGCATGCCTTGTATAGAAGAATGGTGCTTTAATTATAAAATATGCAGCAGCAGAGAGATGGAATAGGTACTGAAGAATAGAAAGGCATGACATATTGACATGTATTCCCTCCATCCGGAAAAAAATGGATGGGTCTAGGCATATTTCAGTTCTAGATACATCCTTTTTTATCCATTTCGGCAACATGTAATCCGGACGGAGGGAGTATGGTGTAAGATCTAGGGATGCGACAGGACAACACAGCAAAAAAACACTAGTTGAATGTCAAACTGTATGCTAGCGGAATGTAAAATAGGAAGGCATGACATATTTACATGCATGATCAGCATGCTAAGCACATGGCATTGCAACAGAGTAGATACACTCCAGGACATTATATGCATGTTGTACCCATATCACAGGCCAAGTTAGAGCAAGGACCTTGTGGGGTGAAGAGGATTCATCATCTTTCTGCAAGTCTTATGAAGAACTACCTTTACATGTTCCATCATATTGGGTATCATTGACATCAAGTTTATTGGCCTTTACATTGCTCCATGAGGTTATTGTGGATATATCAGTGTGTGCAATTATATCTGACATGCATGGAAGACAACTAGTAGTTAGATTTATGTAATGAGTGCATGTAGGAGACGACATAAATAGTAGGACTGGGGTTAACTAGCAGCAATAGGTCTCATAAACTAAAGGGAGAACACAGATGAAAGCTATAGAATATGTATCGTTTGTACTCGAGATTAACTAGATGGCACACAAAAGTATTAAAGAACAACATAGGAAATACTAGAAGTGGTATAATACTATAATCACCAGCCTGTGGGATAGCATTGGCTAATGGATGATAACTATGGAACAGTGTTACCTAAAGAACAAGTATCTTAGCTGAACTATGGAACAACGTTAACTCCTGAACAAGACCCGTAAGAGATCAGCATGAATATACAGTGAAATGTGATGATCTATTTTCCATGCTTAGATGAATAACAAAGCCATAAATGTTGCACACAAGTAAGATGAGGGTACAACCTATCGGGATGCCATCCATAGGAGTGAGCATCATGTGCTGACTTGTCGATGGCCCTGCAGTTGTTGTGGCTGTGCATGTCGGGCACGCACATTCGATGTAGGGAACTATTGAGTGGGGACTATAGCTCCCTTCTGGTGTATGCTTCCCTTGTTGGAGCAGCTGCGGTGAGTCGGAAGACGGTGTGTCTGAAGATGCAAATAATGCATAATGTTAAGAACGACATATCTCTTTGATCTGAAGAAATACACTAAGAGATCAACTTCCAGGTACGAGAGTGGTCACATGTCTGTTGACTGAAGACTAAATTGGGGTCACACGATTTTATTTTATTTTGATACTGTCCGATCTACGCCGGATGGCTGGCCGTCTTGTGCCTCCCGGCTGACACTGTTCGGAATCTTCCCCGAAGAGCCAGCGACCAACGGCAGAGCAGCCTGCCTCCGTCGTCCGTGGCCTCGGCCAAAACCCCGCTCCCCGCCCCACCGCACTGCCGTGGTTGCGCCGCCCCGGGGCCAATCCACAAAGACTCCCCGTCATCCAGATCCGGCGGCGGCAGTACCTTCAACCCACGCAACTCTAAAAGATAGCCATCTAAGTGCTGCTTCTGCGGCGAACTTGCGGCACCGCACCCTTACGTTAGACACCAGCCAACCGGCAGCCTAGGAGCTCCGCCGCCTCAAGGGGTGCTGCTTCCCATTGCAAATCGATTGGCCCAGAATAAAAATTCAGACAACTGACGCCTAAATAAAGTGATTTGAGATGAGGATGCGACCTATCTGGCGGCATGGTGAAGTAGGCAGGTCCAGCTGCTGAGTCGGTGAGGCCGGCGCGGTTGTGGTGGCGACCAACGACAGGGAAAGAGCGATGTCGCGACGGTCGACGGCTATGCCGAAGCAGCGCCAGGACTCTGGATGGATCAAAAGTTGGAGCCGCTCCGGCGCCTTGAACAACAGCGGGGGTGAATCGGCTCCGGTACGGTTCACGCGGCCGTCGTCGAGGCAGCACCAGCAGCACGGCGTAAGAGGCACACGGCCCAGTGCACGACGGCAAATGGACAGCGTCTCCGGCATTAGGGAGGAGGGCGGCTGTGAAATTGGTGCGGTGGGGGCGCCATGGAGGTGGGACTGAGGTTTCGTGGCTCGGGAGAATGGAGCTTCCCGGGGAGAAGGTGATTTGGTGCCCACGAGGTATGAATGGGTGCGGGCGGGGGGGCATTGGGAGGGGAGTGGAACCATGTCTTACGGACGCATTTGTCTGAAATGTGAGGGGGAGTTACAGTTCTACCCTTGCCTATAGGCTTCTCGGCTTGGGTCTGTGTACTGAGGGTCGGGGATAGTAGAGTAACTTTGCTTCTCCCCAAATAGTGGGCGGGAGCGATTTCGGGCGAGGAGGGCGTGTTTTGAACTATAGTGGGCGCGAGCGATTTCGGGCAAGGAGAGCATGTTTTCAAATAGTGGGCGCGAGCTATTTCGGGCGAGGAGAGCGTGTTTTGCTGACCATGGTTTATGAATTATTCGGCACATGTCATTTCGGCCGAGGAGAAGGCGCGCTTGGATGAAGTTATGAACCTACCCTCAATGTACAACGGGCCAATTGATGCGTGTCCCACATAGGACGGTAATTTCACGTCTCCCATTTATTTGCTCGGGCGAATTCCACTGAGCAGAGAGGATGTTTAACGGTTCGTTCAAATTTTGGGAGAACGAGCATCCACGTCTACCTTACCAAGTCGATTCGGATCAAATTTTGAAATATTAGCTTGCCACTTCTTTTTTAGATGGAGAGATGATGCTCGGGAGTAATGTTTTTTTACATGCTCGTTGCTAGCGATTTACTATATGACAAATAGTTGACCCACTCAAAAATGTGAATCAAACCCAAAATGAAATATCTCGATTCAATGAAATAGCTCGTTCAGTAGGTCAAAATAGTGAACTAAATCCAAAATTGAACACCTCAATCGAGTAGCATGTTGGACAGTATTATAGTACTCCATGAACATGTTGAAAGTCAAATTAATGAACTTGTTTGATATACGCATATATCCGTTCATGTGTGGATTGCAGACAACATGTTCTCCAATTTAAACATTTGAATGCAAGTTTATATCGAAACATGGTTTATATCAGTCTTTGATGCATAAAACGCGACCTCTCCCTCTCCCGGACTCCTGTTTTCTCTCTCTCTCTCTCTCTCTCCGACAATCTTCAATTCTCTCGCACGCATCCGACACAAAAACCTTATTGGTCCCTCTCCCTTTCTCTCCATCTCTCTCTCTCTCTTTGTGTGTGGGGGGGAGGGGTCTTTCTAGTTCGCATGCATATATACACCATCTATAGGTCTCTCTCGCACACTATGTATGATACTCTAGCTAGTCCAAGCTAGATATCTTGGGTGCACTCATCGTACGCACACAGATTCCTTGCCTCTTTGCCTGTAACTCTCTCACGCACCACTATGTCGTCTCAGAGCTCTTCCCCCCCCCCTCTCTCAAACTCTCCATCCACCTGGGTCACACATACACATGCATATCTCACTCGCACTCGATAGGCCCATCTAAAACTCTATCTCTCCCCCTCTTTCTCTCTCCGTCTCACACGCGCACACACACAATCTCATGCCCAGCTAGCCAAGTATGATGGTCTCTCACTCAATTGTAGGCACAAGCAGTCCCCCCTATATGTATATGACTAGCTAATCTTAGTCTCCATCACAAACATGTCCATGGTCTATCTCGATTTCTCTCAGGGCATCTTTCTATCGCGCACGCACTCCCTCGATCTCCCACCCATATAGTCCCCTCACGATCTCGACGGGATCTCTCTATCACAAACACACCCTCTCTCCCTCCCCATGCGTCCATGCCATCCATGTGTCCCTCTCGACCTTTGTTCCTTGTTGGCCACACCTCTATTGGACATGTGCTACAGGGGTGTCTCTCTCTGTTGCAAACAATCACACACTAGCTATCTTCGTGTATCTCCTCGCCTCGCTTTTCCATCTCGGAGATGCATGCGTGATATGTTCGCATAAGAAATGAAAAAACACTCTCTCTTTCTAATTTATCGTTTGTTGTCACTTTGTCTTTCACACGCATACTCTTTTTGCACACTTACTCATTCTCCTTCACACGCACTTTATCTGTCTCGACTGAGGCACTCTCCTCGGTCCATAGCATATAGATTTATTGAAAAGTCAAACATCACAAAGTTTGACCATGTACGTGGAGAAAAAGAATTACATCTAGTATGGCAAACATATACCATTAGATTCACCATGAGATGTAGTTTTGTATGATGTATCTTTGGTATTGTAGATATAAATAACATTTGCGTAAACCTGATCAAAGTTTCCAAAGTTTGACTTCTAAAAAATCTACATGCACTGCATTATCGAGCGGATGGAATATCTCTTTCCCCCTCTTAGCTATCTGACGCGCCACTCAGCCATATCGGGGCTCCTCAATCTCTCTCAAACTTTATTGGTCAGTTTGGTTCGTGACCTGACCCTCATGCCTTGATGGCCGGTACTGCCTGGTGTGGACGTGAGATGTAAAATATTTCTGCCTGGCCAGGCTTGTGTGGTGCTGAAGTGTTTGGTTCATGCCTGGGCCAGGCAAAGCATCAATGTCCCATCAATCAATCCATGCATCAATTATTTAATGCTAATATCCATCCATGTTGCTGTTAGCCTCGTGGCCACACGACCAGGCACGGCCAGGCGTTCAAAATCGGTCGCCTGGGCCAGGCTACTTGCAGTGTCTGGAGTTCAGCTAGGCTAATTAAAGTGCAAAGGAACCTAGGCCAGGCGGGCTTTCTTTTTCACAGGGTAGCAACCAAACAAGCGTGCATGAAATCCAGCCACAACCCCAGGCCAGGCAAAAGATGCTCAGGACGCAAGCCAAACTAGCCTTATATCTCCCTGGTTCACACATACACATGTCTCGCTCACGCTATACATAAAGACCCATCCAACACTCTCCGCCCTTTTTCTCTCTCCATGTGACACGCACCCCCCTAAGTACCATAATCCCTCAATCCATCATAGGCGCAAGCACTCCCCCCCCCCCCCCCCCCCCCCCCCTCGATCCTAAGTATGATTATCTCTTACTAGCCATCAGGAACACACGTATTGTCTCCTTCCATCCATACGTCTATCTCGATATCTCTCGGGGCATCTTCTATCGCGCACACACCTTGTCACTCGATCTCCCACCCATGTAGTCCCATCATGATCTCCAGTGGATCTCTCTATGACAAACATACACTCTCTCCTCCCCATGTCTGCATTTTCTCCGTACGTCTCTCTCGACCTCTCTCCCTTGTTTGTCAGACCCCTCTTGGCCACGTGCTAGGGGTCTTGCTCTCTCGGTTCCAAACAACCACACACTATCTCCTCACCTTGCCTCCGTTTTCAAAGATGCATGTGTGATATGTTTGCATAAGACACGTATGCTTTTTCTCTACTTTTATCGTGTGTTATCCATTTCTCTTTCACACACGCACACACACTTTTTTCACTCTCTCTCTCTCTCTCTCTCTTGTTAGGGACTCTGTCACGTCCATAAGCATATGGATGTTTTGAAAAGTCAAACCTCACAAAAGTTTGACCAGGTATATGTGGAGAAAAACATTTACATCTGGAACGATCATTAGATTCATCACAACATGTACTTACTTCATACTATCATTTATCTTGGTATTGTAGATATAAGTAATTTCTTTATAAACTTGGTCAAAGTTTCAAAAGTTTGACTTAAAAAATGTTGGAACTACATTATCGAACGGAGGGAGTAGCTCTTTCTCTCTCTCTCTCTGCTATCTCTCATGGGCCTCCCCTCTCACTCGAACTCTCTATACCGACGGATTATACGCTCACTGTGTCAGCGTATAGCTCCGTATATTGTTTAGTTGACCGGTCAACCAATCCACATGCTGCCTTGTCAGCTTGTGTTCTGTATCTTCGTGTGCTGGCCCATGTGGCAGTGGGTGAAAATAAGTAAACTAGAGGCCCATCTGACACGCGGTGAAGTAAACAAAGTTGAAACCACTCAGGGTAGCACCCCGCACGCTAGTAAATTGAGGGCGCATTGAGGACAAACTTCTTGCGCGGGAAGGACACACTCGCGCACAATTCACCACTACGCGGCGGCATGCACAGAAGGACGCACTCGCGCACACCCAGCACACAACACACACCAGCACACGTGTACACCGGCGTCGCCACCGGTTGAGATGGACGGCGAGGCAGCCAACAAGCGGAGGCGGCTCGAGCCAAAACCGCATCCGGCGAGCCTGGACTTCATCAGCATCCTCCCCGACGACACGCTGCTCGTCATCATCGGCCTCCTCCCCACCAAATCTGCCGTGCGGACCGCCCTGCTCTCCCGGCGGTGGCGCCCCCTCTGGCACTGCGTCCCCCTCAACCTCACCGTCGACAGCTGCCTCTGCGACGGGGATTGCAAACGCATGGCCGCAGTCTCCAAGATCCTTCCATCGCACCCTGGGCCAACCAAACGCCTTGACATCCGCATGTTCAGTACCAACTGCAAGGTCCAACCCAAGTTCGATGAGTGGTTCTTATCCCCCGCCCTAGATCAGCTCGAGGAGCTCAGCTTTGAAGCTGGACGATGTCGCTCTCTGCCGCCGTCCGCGCTCCGCCTCACGCCGACGCTGCACCGCGCCAGCTTCAGCTCCTGCTATCTTCCCCAGATTAATGCTGCACCCGCTCTTCTTCTCCCTCAACTCAAGCAGCTCGACCTCTTCGACGTTGTCATCTCGAAGAAGGCTATGGAGCACCTGCTCCGCAGCTGTACTGCGCTCGAGTACCTTCGTCTTGAGCAGATCCACTGGTTCATTAGCCTCCACATCGCCTCGACGAATCTCCGATGGATTTATGTGTCTTGTTGGCCCCGCAACAAGACATCAATTGGGAAGAGATCACTCCAGCTGTTCCACGTTATGGTCATTGAGAATGCGCCTTTCCTTAAGAGATTGCTTGTATCGGATCTAGAAGGTCCAACAAAAATCAGGGTCATTAACGCGCCGAAATTGACAGCGTTGGTGTACTCGTCTGCCAAATTCTCTGAACTCTTTATTGGATCGGTAATCGTTCAGGTACAGCACTCATCTTCTTCTCCGTCTTCTTGAAATTCACATGATCATTTTTAAATTTCTTCTTGATGTATTTACGACCGTCTTCCAGAAAATGATTCCCACAAGCTTGACCCAGTCCATGCGCACAGTGAAGATCTTAGCACTAAAATCTATCGGCCCCAATCTGGATCAAGTTGTTGGATTCCTTACATGATTTCTGTGCACGGAGAAGCTACTCATCAAGGTGAAACTTCTTTCCTATAAGTAAACGGTAATCACAACGTAGCTCAATTTTTTCGTAATTTTCCCAAATTACGATGACAAGTGTAGTGTTCAAAACTGCATCTACGCACTGCACCGAAAGAAATGTTTTTAGTATTTTTTTCTCACGTGATCACCTGCATCGTTTTTATGCTGTACTACTATAGTAGCCTAGGCTAGTCATAGTGGAAAGTAACTTATGGTTACCCTAAGAGCAAGTACTACCTCCGTCCTGGTTTACTCTTCCAATTTTTTAGTATCAAAATTTGACCACAGATTTAACTGACAAAATGTTAATGCATGTCACTAAGAACTATATCATTGGATTCGTATTTGAACATAATTTCAAATGGTGTAATTTTTAGTGACATGCATTGGCATTTTCTTAGGTAAATCTATGGTCAAAATTTTATACTAAATACGAGGTAGTATTACAAAAGTGGGCTATGTAGGCCAAAACATGTGCCAAATTCAGTTGTGATGCATTTGGCATCGATGCCCCTCCATTGCTCACCTGGTGTCCCAATTTGGATCACCTACTTTGCTCCGGTGCCAAATTAACTCACGCAATGAAAAAACACTGCGTGGGAGAGAGAGAGGACTGAGGCAATAAAAAACACTTGTTTGGGAGAGTGAGAGGCTGGTGTAGTTGGTTTGATTGATTTGTTTATACATGTGGGTCTGTGTGCACAGCAGTGCCAACTCTCTCACATCGCGAGAGCGGTGCCAAAATCTTTTGATTTGACATCGATGCGTATTATGTGGCATACTTTTGCGAAATATGGCATCGGCCACATAGTGGAAGGCAACAAATGCCCAAGCTCTTCACGTGCTCCTAGTTAAATGAGAGGAAACAAAGAGAGAGAGAGAGAGAATATCACTAGCCAGCCAACCCTATCGTATGAGCGAATGATATTGGTACCTCTTGATGACACGGCAATCTTATGCAGCCAGCTGCTCTAATATTTTCTCTTCTTTTGAAGATAAAAAAAGACCCGAAAGTGGAAAATGTGCTGCACTATAACAATCTCATTGAATGCCTTGATCTCCATCTTATAGAAATTGATTTGATCGACTACCGAGGCAGCACATCTGAGATTAAATTGGCCAGGTCTTTGTTCTGGAGGCAAGTGTGCTCAAGGTAATGAGGTTTGGCGTTCTCTGGCGCAACAATGAATGGCGTGCTGATCACCGCAAGCGTCTAAGCCTAAATGACAAAGTCTCCGCAGAAGCTGAATTTGTTTTTGAAACATCAAGTGGCCAGAGACTCGAAAACTTATTTGACCATTAGTGGCTTGTCAGGGCAGTGGATTTTAGTTTGTACGATAATTCTGCATCCACCTAAAGTAACGAAAGTTCTTACGTAAACTTCCTAGTAATTCCCTCTTCGTAGGTGCAGCATTACTCCTAACATCTGTAATATCAGTTTGAAACTTGTAATATTGCCGTGTCCTATTCCTGCGTTTTCAAAATCCTGCGAATCAAACAGGTCCTGAGTTGGTGATGATGTGCCTCCCATCTTTCACCAATAGCCGTCGGATCTAGATCTGACGCATACAAACCAAGCTTCTCCATTTTTGCAAAAAGATGCCCGCACTTGTTCCCTATTTACAAACAACTCCTTGTCTCTCACAATCAGCCTCATCTCCTCCCCACAACATCTAGGAGTAGAAGGCCGTGGAAAACTCTGGCGCGATGGCCGCTACCGGCGCCGTCCACCCCCAATCTTGGTGTTCCGTGCAACGCACGGGCATCTACGCACGGGAAATTATGTCGAACAGGGCTAGTTGTAAGCAGGCTAGCTCTACAGCCATGATGATAGTGACTGCATACGGTGAGGCTGACTATGGTATGTCAAACACGGCACCTATACTCAGGTGTCATCTCCAGCGCAGGGTCTTGTCACTTCACTATGAGGAGCAGCATGTAATAATTTGACCAACGGGTAGTACAGTGCTAGTACTCCTACTACTACATTGGTAGTACTACTACTAGTACTAGTAGCACCACCGTCTGGATTTAGGAGTACTACCACGTCCATCTGGATTTTAGTATTGACTAGCAATATCTAGTAATGCATGTCACCAAAAATGTACTACTCCCTCTGTAAATAAATACATGGTGTTTTATTCCTATCGGCGAGAGAACTTAATGTTTTTTTCCTAACTAGAGTACTGTAATAGGATTACATGCAATGAACTAAACACTGCATGTCATGTTTGGTACTAGTCTCAAGTCATTGAAAGCATGCATGGCCCACATCTCTCATGGGTTGATATGTCACGAAATAAGAAACAAGGAGGGAGTTAATGCACCGTGCCTAAGTATTTTGGGATTATTTGGTTTTCATAAGGTGACTTACACAACATTTTTGTTTACATCCATTAACATTTTATTAGTTAAATCAAAGGTCAAAACTTGGCACAAAATGCAAAGGGGACCAATAAACCAGTAAACATCAAACTTCTCTCGTTTGGCCCCAACTAGAGGTCCGGTGAGATGACTATACTGCACTGGCACGGAGGGGGACGCAACTTCATTGACTTATGGCAACTGCCTTTGGGTGAATGACACGTGGCCCTCGGGGGTGGCTGGCCCACCTATCATACAGCCAAAGGCAGGTGCAGTAGAGGGCAGAGGAGTAGTACGAAATCCTACGCACCTACGCACGCTAACCAAGGGCTGAGTGATCACTCGAATCGCAAGATCAGTTGACTAGAAGCTATGCTAGACCCATGGAGGCGATGAGCGCGAGCATTAGCCGATTGTACCAGATGATCCACGACGCCGGCCTGCGGCCCAGCAGGTAGTATTGCTTGAGGCCGCCAGGGCGAGGGGCCGCTTGGACGACAGCTTCGCATCCTTGTTCGACGAGGTCCTCGTCGGTTTCCTCGACAAGTTCACCATCGTCAAGAAGCTTGCGGACGACTTTGACGTAAGCCTCCAGCCGATGCACCCAGGCTCTGCGATGCCCGCCATCCTCAATGGCCACTATGGTAACAACCTCTTCGATGCACTGGTGGCCCTACGACTGCCCGCCGTCGCGCCGAAGAATGTCCACTGCGAGACAGCGCAGCACCTGGCGCAGCAAGACAGCATCGACATAATCACCCACGTCTACGCGCAAATCGTCCACAAGGACTAGTACATGCAAGAGGAGGACGATATGACGCTGGCCTTCTTGAACCGCAGGGCAACCTTGGACGGCACTGTTCAGAAGCACGTTGAGCTCGCCACCAACGCCGCTGCTCCTCACACGTCGGTTGGTGACCCAGCGCACTAGGGCGTGAGGATGTCGTTGAACGTTGATGGATCCGTATGTATTTTTATCCTTCCGTCAAATCCATGTAGTAGTATATGATACTACAGTAATTATCTTACCTTTCGCATCAACTTCATAATTTTTGTACGTACTCCATGCATGAACGGCGCTAGAAGCAAACTTCTCATTACTCTAGGCAAAATCGTTATTTTCTACCTATCGGTCGCGCCATGGAGCAGAACCAAATTTTACAAGTTACGAGTTCAAAAGGAAAAGCCTGTCGTGTTCACGTCGCACCCCCACACGGTTGGTCCGGCACGCCGCTCAAGCGGGAATGCGTGCGGTGTTGCATTTTCACTTACAAGTGGGACCACAGTTGAGCAAACCGACTATCGGCAAACCCCCACCCCGCCCACCGCGCGATGGCTGAGAAAAGAGGACAGGAGGGAGAAGAGATGGCTATAGCACGGACTCCAAGAAAATTGGTGTCGGATGGGACTCGTGTGGGTGGCGTGTGCCGTACTGCTAGACGTGAATGCTAGGTATGGCCCATGCCACCCCACTATATCGAGCCTATATCGAGGTACGTAGAACAAATTTCCTGCAGTCCGTGCTCAGCCCTCCTCTATCTCTCTTCTCAGCCAGCCAGCGGATGCGCGGAGCCCATCGTCTGTTTGCTCACATGCGGCCCCACATGTTAGTGAAAACGCAAGAGGACCCACTGAACCTGCACATCTTTCACCTTGACGTGCTGGTGATGAAAAACAAATCCAATAAAGATCTTCGGTGGCCGCTTTTGGAGTAAGATTCTATTTACAGTTTAACCCAAGATGCACATCTCGTGGCTTCAACTACCACTCTATTTTCTTTCATGACACGACCTGGATGCTGGATGTCCCACGTGTCGGAAAAAGGAGGAAGAACCCGACCAAATCTTCGGTTCTGCTCTCGGATTGGACTAGTTGTGCTAACTTAAAATTTTTATTTTTTACTCCCTCCGTTCCAAAATATTTGACTTCCATTTGTCCAAAAATGGATGTACCTATATACTAAGACATGTCTAGATACATACATATTTTGACAAATAGAAGGCATGTAGTATTGTGCAACGGAGGGAGTAGAATGGATGCAAGTTTTTGTATTGGGAAGAAGAGTACATCCATATATTGATAGAGCGCAATTTAGTAGATGTTCTATCACTTTTAGCTAGTATAGAATAGAGGCTAGACATGAGACTAGATGCGAGGAAGCAACGTCTACTTCTTTACACTTGAAGAAGAAATAAGCACGCAAGATCGAGCCTCCGCAGGTCAACAATGAATGCATCGAGAAGGCACTAATCCAACTTACTACAGGAGTAGTCAAAATTATCGTTGGAGTTCGTGCAAAACGGAGGTCCGTTTGGGGTCGTGCGTTGGAGTTGGCCTTAGAAGTGGGACCGCAGTTAAGGAAACTGACTATCGGCAAACCCCCACCTCACCCGCCGCATGATGGCTGAAGTTAGAGAAACAACGAGGTTGAAGAGATTGCTCTCGCACGGACTCCAAGAAATAATATGGTGTTAGATGGATGTCGTGGTGGTGGCGTGTGCCGTACTCCTGGACGTGAATGCTTGTTCTGGCCCATGCCACCCTACTACTCCTACTACTTACTCCTACTATATACTATACTACTAGTATATCGAGGATTCGAGGTGCTGGTTACGTACAATAAACACATTAACATATGGCTACAGTAAAAACACTCGCCCGACGTGCGAAGCATGTGAAGCTAGTACAAATAGTGTACTACTATTGTTGATTGGCCTCATTCGATAACCTGTTGCAATGCACGTACAATTATGTATTCGGGAAATATTTTTTTGCCTCGTCGCACCACTCACTCAGAGAAGCGACTCGAAAGCCATTCATAAATTTAGTAAGTTTATCACAGGCATATCATTTTATTACATAGTACAACAGGTCATCAACCCACATTGACAACGAGGATACATTATAAATACTAAAGTTTTCACCACACAACAAATAACAAGCCATGAAATGAACTTCAACTCAACCATTCCGCGGCGTTGGAAACGCTTGCTTTGAACCACAAGTGATTCTCTGGGACGGGCCATGCATTGTCGATCTGGAGACCAACGCAGGACTGATCATCCAGGCTGAAGAGGCCTACTATATCAGTACCAGGGTAGGGAACCATGCAACTGTCCGAGGTATAGACACAGTTGCTTCTCATAAATGTGTCAATAGCGGTTGGATCGCCTTTCACCATCATCGGATAGTTTCGTCCAAGGAAGAGCGCATTTTCTCCAAGACTATCAATTCTGTGCCAGGGAGAAGGAGTTGGCGCTAGCACACTAGTATCCATCTCGAATACCATGCAATGGGTGTTGGAATAGGTCCGGAGAGTGCGACCATGGGAGACTACACCTGCTTCCTTAGCAGTAACATCATCAGTGGGTTGTATACACACAAGAAGAGGTGATCCATCGGAATTAGTTGCCAGGCGCCACAGACTATATCGCTGTTGCTCGTCCTCATGCTCGTGATCATCACCATCGTCATCTCCCCCTTGGTTATAAAAATCTTCAAGTATAGGTGGTGGGATGTCCACGGGACCTTGCAAACACAAGAAGAAGGTTAATTAGTAAAGGGAAAGTTGCTAACCCGCATGCATGTGGATGAAACAATTATAATTACGGTGGAAGACAAACGTACAGAAAAAACGAGGATCCCATGCAAAAACAGTGCCACGAGAGGTGGCAGCAAACACAAGATCCTTGTATTCAATTGTATCACAGTACAGATCCGTGTATAGAAACTGATTTTTGAGTAATATCCATCCAGTCGAACCACGAAGGACGGCAACTAGCTTGTCGAAGATAGCAACAACATCATAGTTTTTGTAATTCCAAGAGCGATTGGGAACTCGACAAATTGCTATCTTCAGTACATGACAGTCACCATGATCATATTTGAACATACGTAGATCATCTGTGTGCTCAACCTCAGGGCACACGGAGATTTTTGGAAGTGGAATCCGCTGACGAGTGTACACATTCACAAGTTCCCACTCGCAATTGTACCCGATATAAACAACCCAATCTCCATTTGCGCCAGCCCAGGACTTACCCTTAAGCGATGGCATCTTGACATCACACGTATCATTATCAAGCGACATCAACTTGCACAAGGCGAGGTCTCCGTCGTCCGCTCGCCAGCGAGCAGGGTCATGGCGAAGAAGATGGGAGATCAAACTGCTCCTTGACCCTTGGGTTCCTTGCAATGATGTTATTAGTTGAGTCGAGAATGGGCTGGAACGAACCTTCCATGCTAGCCGAGGTGATGATGTCGCACCAATCAATGAGTTCCTCCACCACGTCATCTTTCAGATCGGGGCAAGAATAACGAGGTCGTTTCCGGCCTGTTCCCTCCATGGAGAAGACGATCGAACAATGGCAGAAGAAAGGGTGAAGGGCTGAAGGAAAATGGAGGAGGGAGAGGAAGAGCGTGCGACAGCAGTTCCAAATCGAGAGGGAAAGGCGAAGAGATGGTGGATGGTTGCGAGTTTGCCACGGTTCATGAAGAGGCGCCCCGGCCTACACGTCCGTTCGGAAATACTCCAACTACTCGCCATCGTCTCACTGATATGTTGGAACGGGACCACATGTCAACGAAACATGGTGTGTAATTTCTCGTGCAAAATGCGATCTGGTCGCGTTGGCCCGAGGTGCCGCATTAGTTATCGACCTTTATTTTTTTAATGGCGTGCCGATCAGTTTTGAAGCACGACTAACTGGTACTGTACGCAGACAAAATATAAACTACTCTACCACTCCCCCACCTCCAGTACTAGTAGTATAAAAAAGATATATATAGGCTGGAGCTTCAGCGCTTTCTTGCTAAGGGTTGCCCACTTGCTTCTCACACGACCACCCTCTCTCCAGATCTAAAAAAGACGGCCCCTCTCTCCCTCCTCACCGGTGGTCATAGATCCGCCGGGGAAGAGAAGGACGTGCAGCATTGACACACTCGTCGTCGGTGAGCGAGGTCACGCACTGACGACAAGGCCGTCCTCTCAGACCTAGCGCCCGCTCGAGATGGCCTCCGTCCCTAAGCTCGCTGCCGTAGTGTGTGCGGAGGACGACGACCACGAGCGAAGCCACTTCCCGCCGACCCTCAGGTATGCTACCTCTTTTCGAGCCATAACCTTGTTCTATTGCCCCATCTGCTACGTCGTTGCATGTGGATCTTTTTCCACTCCACCATCTTCCCAATTTGCTATCCTCTACTCTGCTGGCCACGCAGACGAAAACCATAATTTGCACTATTAAAGGAAACCCTACTTCATGCAGACTAATCCATGTCTGGGTTGAATAAGGAAAGGAAGGGAGACTGTACTGTCCAAGAGAGTAGGCATCGAACCCGCATCTAGGTTGAAAAGGGGAAAATCAGTAGCTAAGGAACGAGTCTCGTGTCTCTTGGTTGAAGAAGGGTATAAAGGCATGACAATGCAATAGAGAATGACCAGGTCGATCGGTTTGTTGTCCTCGCATAGGAAAAAGGTGGCTAAAGAGAACAAAAATGGGACCGTAATCCGCATATGCTGCCTGGATATTTGTTGCTCTGGGCAACCATACCTCACTCACCATCTGCGTCCGTGGAGGTACATCGTACTGGTGCCTCCCATGCTCTTATTGCCACTTTTTTGCTGTTAGTATAACGCCAGCAGTCAAGTCAAGCAATGCTACTGCTAAAGTGATGCCACATTTAACTAATGCCGCTCTCAGTCTAATGCCACCCATAAATTTAAGCAATGCCATTTAATGTCACTGGATTATTTCAGGGTTAGCTATTGATTGTGGATGTATTAAAGATTTTTCAGCTATAAGGCATTCTAATGCTGTTGCACAGCCAATATACCAACGATGAAACTTGTTACTCCCGTCAGATTTTTGCACTATTAATGCTTATAGATTACATACCTCACTTTCATGAGATAAGTTAATTTTTTGTACAGTGTCACCAAAATGCCAAGGCGTTGATGTCATTTTATTTTGGTTAAACTGCACAAACAATTAAGAAGACAAGAGGAAAGGTCAAGAGTGGGCACCTCCTCCTCTGGCTGTTCTCTTCAGGAGGTATGTATGTTTGTCTCTAATGCATGTCGACTACATACCTGACATCATGATGTAATGTTAAGTCATTTCCTTTTGTACAGTGTCACTGAATTGTCAAGGCGGTGATGGCATTTTATTTTAGTAGAACTGCACAAAATTTTCTTAAAAGAAGAGGAAAGGTCAGGAATGGCTCACTTTTCCAGAAAAAACTATGTATGCCTTCCTCACATCAGCCGTTATTGCTTTATTTATTCCTTCAAACAGGTGGTTAGAAACAGTCTTGCTACCTTTTCCCATTAAGAAATTGGAATGCTTATATTTGTGAGTCTATGCTTCAACTAGTGCCACTTTTAGAGTAATCACACTTTCAATATCTATGCAAACAGGGATGCTCGATTTTAGTGGAACTGCACAAAAAGTCCAACTGGTTCAACATTAGGAGCATGTTTTTCCCAACCTTTATATCCAATTGGTGGCACTATGAGTTGTTCATTATGAAGGTACATGGTTTGCTACTATCTTGCTACTCTTTTTGTACTGTCATTAGATAGTAATACTAGTGGTTTGCATGTGAATTTATTGGCAGGGTGGACCTACATTGGAGGTGCAGGACAGGATTCAATGATTGAATGCTCAATTTCGGTTGTATCGATTTCACCTCTTCCATCACTGTGAACATGGATATCCTTGGTCTGATGAAGAATAGGCGCTATATTTCTTCTCTGAACCAGCAAATCAATTCAGTATGAAATTGTCCAGGGCAAAACATAACTGTATCAGATTGTCCAGTGCAGAACATGACAGATGCTAAGCGGAAGAGACATGTTTAAACCGAAAATACAAGGTGTGGTATATGTCCACTAGCTGCTTGATATTTGTGCAGACAGACATGTCTGCCTGTTGCTATTTGGCAAACCAACAAAGTGCCCGCAATTTTGGTTGAACTGCACAAGAGAATAGTATAGTCACTGCATGCAGTGCCATTTGAAAATAGACACAGAAAGATTGGATAGTCACTTCATGGACTACAGAAAAGTAGTATTGTACTATTTATTAACCAACACTAGTGCTTCATTGCTTTGGTCTGAATATACAATGGGCATCATTTTGCCTAAGTTAAAGTTTGTATTCCGAAAATAGTCTCGCTGTGTGATCGAGAGAAGACCAAATCATATTGCAATGGATGTTCCTCCATCATGTCTGGTTCATTCTCATGGTTCCAGCTGTTGGTGAAACCACTTACGTTTGCAAGAGGAATTGTAGACTTCACAAACAAATTTGTATTTCAGTCTATACTGAATGTTGGCCAAGAGAAGCATCCATGTTAGTAGGAAGAACAGATGTTTTTTCTAGATCTTTGCTTTTGGAGCTACATATTTGTATATGATCTGTGAGTCATTGAGATGCATTAACATGTTGATCTTATGTATGGGAATCGTACTAGTTAGTTTTAGTTGCGACGCAAGATCCGAAGTGGCTGATCTTTGCTTTTGGAGATACATATTTGTATATGATCTGTGAATCATTGAGATGCATTAACAGTTACTTATTTCTGTTCGCTCAGTGTTTACAAGTTACTGATCGATCACTAGCTAGCCTACAAATGTGCTCCTGGCAGTTTTATTTGCGACGCAAGATGCGAAGTGGCAGTTTTTTGAATAAAAATGCCTACCTATGAACAAACTGACAAGCTACACTATCGATCCTACACGGATAAAAATGCCTACCTCTAAAGAAACTGACAAGCTACACTATCGATCCTACACGGATAAATAGCGGATCACGCACGTACTACCTCCTTTACGGTTTGCAGGGCTCAATTCAAGAAATGACCTACTCGATCCTACACGAATAAATAGCGGATCACGCACGTACTAGTACCTCCTTTCCGGTTTGCAGGGCTTAATTCAAACCTCTCACCAACCAAGGTACTCCCTCCGTCCGGGTTTATTAGTCCCGTGAGCAAAGCAGCAAGACCAAGGCATGGCAATAATTAACGGCATGCAGAAGTTTAAGCCTAATAAATTCCAGCGATTTAAGTGGCTGCATGCGTGCCCTCGGCATGCAGAAGTTTAAGCCTAATTAATTCCAGCGATTTAAGTGGTTGCATGCTGCTTCGCGTACTGCCTGCGAGCGATTTTGAGTGCCTGCATGCAGCCGGCCGTAATTAAGGCAGCTAACTGATGCGAAAAAAGATACGCTTTAAATTCGTGGAATCATTATTGATAAGGAGGGAGATGATTCGAGTGCACTCGTTTGACCGCCATGCCGGTGTGCGACCCAGACGGGACGGGACGGCACAGTCATAATTTCAGTTTCTCTAGTTTTCCACGGCAAGCTGGCGCGCTAAGCCATTATGCATTGAATTCCGATGATCGTCGCGCTACCTTCCGCCTATAAGTACTGTTTCCCGGCCTTCTCAGGTGCCACCGTGACCCAACTCGCCATATCCTCATAAGCCCCCACCGGCCCGACATCGCTCGCCACGTCCGCCATGCTCCCGCCCGTCCGCTGTAGGCGACACCAGAGGCGGTCACCGCCGGAACTAGTGTTCAGGTTTTCACCGGAAGGCAGACGGAGGGAGGAGGCATTCTATCTGTCTTTAGATGGCAATGCGGAGATGGAGGAGTTGTTGGAGCGTGACCGCATGGCGGAGGAGCAGGAGTTGTTGGAGCGCGACCGCCTGGCGGAGGAGCAGCGTCTCGCCGATTTGCGCCGCCAGAAGGACATGGAGCAGCATCGCACTGACGCTCTGAGTCGCGAGCAGAGCGCCCGCAACTGGGCCGACTACATGGAGGCCGGCGCCCGGCAAATAGCCCTGGAGGCTGTCAAGCACGCACGCGTTCGCGACGCCGATTTTTACTACCAGCTCGTCAAGTGGGTTTCCCGCTTGGAAGCTGAAGCTTCGGTGGACCACGCCGGCATGGAAAGGGCCAACGCGCACGAGCAACGTGCCCTATCGCACCTGTGGCAAGTCCGAGGCGAGGCGGAGGACGCCGGTGCCGGTGTTTAGCATGGACAGCAGATGACGGCCAACATCGTCTAGTTAGCTAAGAGTAAGTTAGTACATGTACGCTACTAGAGTGTTAGTGGGAGTAGATAGTTCACTTGGCTATGATGGTTGTCAACGTGGAAGTTCAGTACTCTATATGTGGATCAGACCTGTTACTTTGCTCTGAATGTTGAACATTCCATTTGAAAGTATGGAATGGGCTGTTATTTTTTTAAATGGGTTGTATTTGTCCTCCACGGTTTAGAGGCTGACTTGTGGGCCTAGCAAGTTGACGCGTACACAATCAGGAGATGATTGTATGTGGAGAGGATGACAGCAGGGACCCGCCAAGGTCATGGAAGTACGCAAGCAAGTGCCTCCTTATTTCAAGCCAATAAAAAAATGGCTCCTCCTAGTGGATTTCTGACATCTGGGTCCATGCCATTGTCAACGTAGTCAATAAACGAGAGAATTGCACAATGAGCGGCTGACACCAGGGACCCAGCAGCTCGCCTAGTTATTTTTGTTTTGGGTTAATTTGATAAATGCCACTCCAAATCTGGTGTATCCGAGAAATGCCACTGCAATTTCCAAACTTTGAAAAATGCCATTTCATGCCATTTCTAGTGGCATTTTTCGAAGTCTGGAGTGGCGTTTTTCAAAGTTTGCAAACTGCAGTGGCGTTTTTCAAAGTTTGCAAAAATTGTAGTGGCATTTTTCAAAGTTTGGAAATTGTAGTGGCATTTTTATGAATCGCCATAATAGGAGTGGCATTTATCTAATTTGTTTTTGAGACGGAATCAGGGTGTCAACTGGGCTGTGCGGGACACTCTAGCCTGTCTAGACAGCCTTTTCTTTTATGTTTACCACAAACCAGCCCAGTAGTTTTTTTTCTTTCTGAAAATGGCTAGCCCAGTTTTTTTGTGATTTGTCAAGTCGCTTTATCAGGCCTGTTGGGATGCAAATCTTTCAAGACGAGGAGAGTGGCCTATCAGTAATGAGAAATGGGCTGTACATTTTTAAAACACATCAAACCGGCAATTATTTTCAAATATCTTTTTTTCATTTTGAGATTTTAAATTGCATCGATTTTTATGCGTGGACAATTTATTGGATTTTATATTGATATACATTTATTTTTTAAATTAGTCTGAATGTGACTCGAAATTTCGGGATTAAAAACAGTTCAGACCGCACTGACATATGCAAAATTTCGTATAATTTTTTAATCGTGGCCACAATATGGGCTGTAATGCTAACATAAAGAATATGGGGTCCAGTAAAACCCGTAAGAATTAGCAAATTGGCTGTAAATTATTTGAAATAATGGCAGATGGGTTGTATGCTGTTTTCCACAGATTTGAGGCTTTCCACAGATGGCATTTATACTGTTGGATGTCCATCCAACGGCCGTCGTGCTTCTTCACTCTCTGCTCTTCGTGCTCCAGCGGCTCAAACAAGCGCCGGTGGGACTGCCTGCTCCCTCCTCCCCGCGGCCGGCTGTGCTGCCGCGCAGGCCTCACTACCCCACCGTACTCCCATCGCTGGCCTAGCCATCCCTCTACTCACCCACACCAGTTGTTATTCTCCGGCAACGGCAGACGAACCAGTAAACCCTCGTACAGTCGTACTCCCCACCGCGTGGGAAACAAAAACAACGGCCGAGTCTTCCCTGCCTCTGTGTCGTTCCCTTCCTAGGCCTCGCCGTCGTCCACCGCCCTGGTGCTCTCGGCGTGGCGTGGTCAGCGTGGTCAACGACTGACATGCATCTGAAGTGGACTGTACGTGGAGAGGCTGACAGCTGGGTTCACGGCCGCACGCAAGGAAATGCCTCCTTATTACGCGCAAAATAATGATTTCCTCCACCTGACATCTGGGACCCACCAAAACGGCCTCTGTATTTCGCGAAAAAACCGTTACCGCCGCTGACAGCTCGGACCCACCAGCTATATCTTCGCACGCAAGGAAGTGCCTCCTTATTACGCACAAAAAAATGAATACTCCCCCTGCTAGCTGGGACCCGGTATAGTGGGCCTACTAAGTTGACAGGGACGAAGGGCTTTGTCAACTTAGTCAATATGCACGATTCTAGCTCGACTGACCGTACGATGTCCATCCAACGGCCGTAGTGCTTCTTCAACCTCTGGTCTTCTTGCTCCAGCCTCCCAAACCAGCGCCGGTCGTGCCGCCTGCTCCTGCCTCTCGTGGCCGGCTGTGCTGCCGCGGAGGCCTCACCGCCCCCATACTACTCCCACCGCTGGCCAGGCCATCCCTCCACTCCACTCACCCACACCCCCTGTTATTCTACGGCGACGGCAGCGCAGCCGAACCAGTGAACCCTTGTACTCCTCTCCGCGTGGGCATCCACTGCCGCGTCTTCGCCAGCTCCGCGTCGTCCACCGCCGTGGTGTTGTCGGTGCGCCGTGGTCAATGTGGTCAACGATCGAATTCCATCGGAAGAATAATGTATGTGGAGAGGCTGACAGCTAGGTCCACAGCAGCCGCAAGGAAGTGCCTCCTTATTATGCGGAAAATAATTATTCCTCCACCTGACAACAGGGACCCACCGGACGGGCCACCAGTATTTTGCGAAAATAATCGTTTCCCCCTGACTGCTGGGACCCACCGGACGGGCCACCGTATTTCGCGAAAAAAACGTTCCCCCCGCTGTCAGCTCGGACCCACCGGAAGTGCCTCCTTATTACGCACAAAAAAATTAATACTCCCCCGGCTAGCTGGGACCCACCTTGGTGGGAGGCTGACTTGTGTGCCTACTAAGTTGACGGGGACGAAGGGCTTTGTCAACTTAGTCAATATGAACGATTCTAGCTCCAGTGACCATACGATGTCCATCCAACGGCCGTAGTGCTTCTTCAACCTCTGGTCTTCTTGCTCCAGCCGCCCAAAGCAGCGCCGGTCGTGTCGCATGCTCCTGCCTCCCGTGGCCGGCTGTGCTGCCGCGGAGGCCTCACCGCCCCCTACTATTCCCACCGCTGGCCAGGCCCTGCGGCGACGGCAGCCTCACACCACAGCCGAACCAGTGAACCCTCGTACTCCTCTCCGCGCGCGGGCTTCCACTGCCACGGTTTCCCCGGCTCCCCGTCGTCCCCTTCCTAGGCCTCGTCGTCGTCCACCGCCCTGGTGCTCTCGGCGCGGCGTGGTCAACGTGGTTAAGGAACGACTTCCATCGGACGTGGACTGTACGTGGAGAGGCTGACAGCTGGGTCCACAGCCGCAGCAAGGAAGTGCCTCCTTATTACGTGCAAAATAATTATTCCTCCACCTGACAGCGGGGACCCACCGAACGGGCCACCGTATTTCGCCCCCCTGACTGCTGGGACCCACCAGCTACATCTTCGCAGGCAAGGAAGTGCCTGACAGTCGGGACCCACCTGGTCGAAGCGTACGTAGCGTTGTCATTCTAGTCGCGAACGTGTACGTACATATATACTGGTGGATGTAGAGGCGCGCACGTGTCGTAGTAGAGGCGGCCAGGGTGCAAGGAAGAAAATACAGCCACGTATGTGTACATACGGGCGGGGTCTCGAATGCCTACTCGCGCATACGTATGTCGAGGGCTCGTGTACATGGCTGGGTCAGAACGGAGAAACAGCGTCGTCGTCGTGTTCATGGGTCGGAACGGAAATGTGTGGTTGTGTTCATTGGGAGGGCTTGGACGGAAGAGGCGATGGAAACGAGGCCTGGCGTACCGCACAACGGAGGAAACAGACCTCCTACGGTCAAAACGGGGGTCCTGTTGATCGGGAGGGGTGTGGCGTACCGCAAAACGGAGGAAACGGACCTCCTACGGTCGAAACAGGGGTCCTGTTGATCGGGACGAGTGTGGCGTACCGCAAAACGGAGGAAACGGACCTACTACGGTCGAAACGGGGGTTCTGTTGATCGGGAGGGGTGTGGCGTACCGCAAAACGGAGGAAACGGACTTGTGTTGGAGCGCTACGGTCGAAACGGGGGGTCCTGTTCATCGGGAGGGGTGTGGCGTACCGCAAAACGGGACTCCATGGGATACTGTTCATCTCCACCGTCGACCCCCTCCAGCCTCCACGAGCTACTGTTCATCCACCGTCGACCTCCTCCAGCCTCCACGGGCTCCTGTTCATCCAGCCTCCACCGTGCGCTACTCCACCAGCTACTGTTCAACCACCCCTCCACCGTCTACTGTTCATCCAGCCCTCCACACCAAGGGGTCCTGTTCAACCACCCCTCCACGGGCACCCCTCCACCGTCTACTGTTCATCCTGCCCTCCACACCACGGGGTCCTGTTCATCCACCCCTCCATGGGCACCCCTCCACCGTCTACTGTTCATCCAGCCCTCCACCACACCACAGGGTCCTGTTCATCCAGAGGCAACGCCACCGCTCACTATTCATCCAACCCCCCCCCAATGCTCACTGTTCATCCCATCGATCGGCTTCAGTTAGCAGCAGTAGCCAAGAAATCGCTCGATCAGGTTCAGTTAATAGCCATCAATCGATCGCTTGGGTTCAGTAACGCGTAGCCTGCAGTGCAATCGCTCGGGTTCAATTAGAGCCCAACGCCTCGCTCGGGTTCAGATAGAGCCAATGCCTCGCACACACACGCGTACATGTACGAGAGAAACACACATCGCTCGGCCCCCGACCTCCCACCGTAACCGGGAACTCCCCAAAATTTTCCTCCCCCTCGCTTCTACCACGGTTTTTTCCGTCATGGACGGCCCAAAGAATGTCATGCAGCTGCGTCTCCGGCCCGCCCAGGACAAAAAGCCCATTTTCTGTCATGATTTTTTGTCATAGAAGTAGGAGCCCACCACATCTATGATGATACTAGGTTTTGTCACAATTATCGTCATAAAAGTGTCATATGTATGACAGAAAAAAAATTCGTTCGGCCCAAAATGTCATGGATGTGTCTTTTTTTGTAGTGTAATGAGAGTAACTCTTCAACTCATACATTGTTTAATTTCCCTTTGTGCTTACCAAGGGATGAATGTTATGATGATTGTTATGATCTGGTTGATTCTTTTGAAATATCCCTTTCTGATGATGCTTGCTATGCTTGTGGCCAAGATGCCAATATGAATTATGCTTATGGAGATGAACTTGCTATAGTTCCTTATGTTAAACATGAAATTGTTGCTATTGCACCCACGCATGATAGTCCTATTATCTTTTTGAATTCTCCCGACTACACTATATCGGAGAAGTTTGCCCTTATTAAGGATTATATTGATGGGTTGCGTTTTACTACTACACATGATGATTTTGATGAATATAATATGCATGTGCTTGCTGCTCCTACTTGCAATTATTATGATAGAGGAACTACATCTCCGCCTCTCCATGTTTCCTATATGATAAAATTGCAAGAAACTGTTTATACTATGCATTGGCCTTTACTTTGTGTGCATGAATTGTTCTTTTATGACATGCCGATGCATAGGAAGAGAGTTAGACTTTGTCATTACATGATATATGTTGCTTTGTGCTCACTACTAAATTCTAAATCATTGTTGATTCAAATTGGCTTTGATATACCTTGGGATCCGGGTGGATCCATTACTTGAGCACTATATGCCTAGCTTAATGGCTTTAAAGAAAGCGATGTCAGAGAGACAACCCAGAATTTTAGAGAGTCATTTATTTCTGTTGTGTGCTTTTTAGAATGTTTAAAAATAAAAATAATGTGCCAAGATTTGCCTTTAGGATGTTTACATTGCTTGTTGGTTTGTGTGGTGCAAGACAGAAACTTTGGCTGTAGTACGTGATTTTACATTTTTTTTACTGGAACGTCAAACGGTTCTGAAACTTCTTGCACTGTCTTTATATACAAATTTTTTATTTTTCCTATTTTTCAGAATATTTGGAGTAACATAAGTATGGTGAATGTTCAGATTACTACAAACTGTCATGTTTAAGACAGATTCTGTTTCTGATGCATAGTTTGCTTGTTTTGATGAAACTATCGATTCCTATCAGTGGATTAAGCCATGGAAAAGTTATATTACATTAGCTACAGTGTGAAAACAAAATATGAATTGGTTTTCAACAGTACTTAGAGTAGTGATTTGCTTTATTATACTAACGGATCTTACCGAGCTTTCTTTTGAGTTTTGTGTGGATGAAGTGTTCGAAGATCGAGGAGGTCTCGATGTGAGGAGAAGGAGGAGAGGCAAGAGCTCAGGCTTGGGGATGACCAAGGCACCCCAAGTAAATATTCAAGGAGACTCAAGTGTCTAAGCTTGGGGATGCCCCGGGAGGCATCCCATCTTTCTTCAACAAGTATCGGTATGTTTTCGGTTTCGTTTCGTTCATGTGATATGTGCAAATCTTGGAGTGTCTTTTGCATTTTATTTTCACTTTTCTTTGATGCACCATGCTGGTATGAGATAGTCCATGGTTGATTTATAGAATGCTCTTTGCACTTCACTTATATCTTTTGAGTATGGCTTTATAGAATGCTTCATGTGCTTTGCTTATATCATTTGAAGTTTGGATTGCCTATTTATCTTCACATCGAAACCTGCCATTTGTAGAATGCTCTTTTGATTCACTTATATTTGTTAGAGTGTGGGCATATCTTTTGTAGAAAGAATTAAACTCTCTTGCTTCACTTATATCTATTTGGAGAGATGACAGGAATTGGTCATTCACATGGTTAGTCATAAAATCATGCATAAAACTTGTAGATCACTGAATATGATATGTTTGATCCCTTGCAATAGTTTTGCGATATAAAGATGGTGATATTAGAGTCATGCTAGTGGGTAGTTATGGATTGTAGAAATACTTGTGTTGAACTTTCTGATTCCCGTAGCATGCACGTATGGTGAACCGTTATGTAACGAAGTTGGGGCATGAGGTATTTATTGATTGGCTTCCTTATGAGTGGCAGTCGGGGACGAGTGATGGTCTTTTCCTACCAATCTATCGCCCTAGGAGCATGCGTGTAGTACTTTGTTTCGACGACTAATAGATTTTTGTGATAACTATGTGAGTTCTTTATGACTAATGTTGAGTCCATGGATTATACGCACTCTCACCCTTCCATCATTGCTAGCCTCTTCGGTACCATGCATTGCCCTTTCTCACCTTGAGAGTCGGTGCAAACTTCACCGATGCATCCAAACCCCGTGATATGGTACGCTCTATCACACATAAGCCTCCTTATATCTTCCTCGAAACAGCCACCATACCTACCTATCATGGCATTTCCGTAGCCATTCCGAGATATATTGCCATGCAACTTCCATCATCTTCATGTACATGACTTGAGCATCATTGTCATATTGCTTTGCATGATCGTAAGATAGCTAGCATGATGTTTTCATAGCTTGTCCGTTTTTTGATGTCATTGCGATGCTAGATCATTGCACATCTCGGTACACCGCTAGAGGCATTCATATAGAGTCATATTTTGTTCTAGTATCGAGTTGTAATATTGAGTTGTAAGTTAAAAGTGTGATGATCATCATTATTAGAACATAGTCCCATGTGAGGTTATCAAAATAAAAGTGGCCAAAGAAGCTCCCCAAAAAAAAGAGGCCAAAGAACCCTACAAAAAAAGAGAAATATATATAAAAATGAGAGAAAAGAGACAAGGGACAATGTTACTATCCTTTTACCACACTTGTGCTTCGGAGTAGCACCATGTTCTTCATATAGAGAGTCTCTTGAGTTATCACGTTCATATACTAGTGGGAATTTTCATTATAGAACTTGGCTTGTATATTCCAATGATGGGCTTCCTCAAATGCCCTAGGTCTTCATGAGCAAGCAAGTTGGATGCACACCCACTTAGTTTCAGTTTGAGCTTTCATACACTTATAGCTCTTAGTGCATCCGCTGCATGAAAATCCCTACTCCTCGCATTGACATGAATTGATGGGCATCTCCATAGCCCGTTTATTAGTCGCGTTGATGTGAGACTTTCTCCCTTTTGTCTTCTCCACACAACCTCCATCATCATATTCTATTCCACCTATAGTGTTATACCCATGGCTCACGCTCATGTATTGCGTGAAAGTTGAAAAGGTTTGAGAACGTCACAAGTATGAAACAATTTCTCGACTTGTCATTGGGGTTGTGCATGATTTGAATATTTTGTGTGGTGAAGATGGAGCATAGCCAGACCATATGATTTTGTAGGGATAACTTTCCTTGGCCATGTTATTTTGAAAAGACATGATTGCTTTATTAGTATGCTTGAAGTATTATTGTCTTAATATCAAATGATAGACTATTGCTTTGAATCACTCGTGTCTTAATATTCATGCCATGATTATATTACATGATCAAGATTATGCTAGGTAGCATTCCACATCAAAAATTATCTTTTTTATCATTTACCTACTCGAGGACGAGCAGGAATTAAGCTTGGGAGTGCTGATATGTCTCCATCGTATATAAAATTTTTGATTGTTCCATGCCAATATTATACAACTTTCATACACTTTTGGCAACTTTTTATACTATTTTGGGGGACTAACATATTATCCAGTGCCCAGTGTCAGTTCCTGTTTGTTGCATGTTGTTTGTTTCGCAGAAAATCCATATCAAACGGAGGTGTTAAGCTCTTGGAGGGATCGCTTCTAGGGTTTCGAGAAATCCGCAAAATTTCCGGATGAAGAAGAACCGGTTTGGAAGGAGCTGGATCAGCTTCAAGTCATTAATCCAGTCATAGGAAAGCTATGTGTGAAGCTACGTGTGAAGAAAATTGCAGTTACAAGCAACGGATCAGCTTTTGACTTCTGATGGGTTTGGTGATCCGAAACTTCACACAAGATTATCCGTCCACAGTTTCTATAGGTTTGACCGAGTCTAGGAAGAGGATTGGTCCAAGTAACTACGACCCGGAGAAGGACGGGGACTTGAATTAATCGCAACCGTGGTCTCTGCCTCCGTGGGCAGCCGTGACTGCGCCCTGAGCCACCCGGTTTGCCTCAGCTATCGACCCGCCGACTGATCTAAGCTGTAGCCTCGCTAGCGGAGCTTTCGATTCCTAGGCGTACAGACATAACGTCACGCGTATACCTGACCGGCTGGTTGATGCTGCTCCTCCACTTATGATCCACTTCCATCAAACAAAAATCTGCTGGCGTGAAGACAACAGCGACTTATTACCATAAGGTGACCGTGGAGAGCCGCCTCATCCCTGTAGTGAGTCGCCACGCCTGGGGTTACGACTGCAACCTCGCCACTGCCCCGAGCCACCCTGTGGAGCCGCGTGGTGCCTCCGCCGCCGTTTCACCCTTGCAGAGAGCCGACCGGCGCCGACCGACCTTGAGCCGCTACTGAAAACCGCCGCGGCCGTAACAATCAGGTGCTATTTTTCTAAAACTCTTTTTTGGTGTAATTACATAATGTCAAAAGATTTTCTCGAGGTATGCTATTGTATACACAGGTCAATTACCTCATGATTAAAGTATGATCCGGTCCCTGCGTGCTGTCATTGGAGGTCGCGTCTATATCCACACTATATCAAATGGCTTATCAGATGTGCGCAAGTCGCCGCCTCAACGGTCCGGTCTACATCAACTCACCGGGCCGCGCCTGTAGCCGGTTCGTTCGACCATACCCACGCCAGTTCAACCGTCCGCGCCCACGGCCGACCCGTCTGTCCGCGCGGCTTACAATGCCACGGCCGACTCACGCGTCCGCTCTGTCATTTAAATATCATGGTTGACTCTGATATGTATATCAACAAATCAGAGCCGCCCCTGCGGTCTTGAGCCGTCGGGGGCATGTTCAGCCGCCTCGGTCGCGATAAACGGATCATCCGTCGTCCGAACAAATCAGGTGACATCTATCTAAGTCTATTTTTGACATAAATTGTTTTTGTAAAAAGAACAATTATGTTGATTTTGCATATTTTCATATGCAGGACAATTATTCGCCACAACATTGGTGTTACACCATGCATATGGAGCACGCACTGGCGTCATTATATACTGGCTTTTGACCATTCCGCACTGCTCAATGGATGCACACAAACCGCCTGTGGTCCGGTTTACGTCAACACGCGGCCGGTTCTCCATCTACGCCGGCTTACAATGCCCGCAGGTGACTCTCCCGTCCGCGCCGGTTTACAACTCCCGCGGCCGACTCTCCTGTCCGTGTCTACTTACTACGCCGCGGTCGACTCATCTGGCTGTGCCGTCTCTGAAGCTGCGGCTGTCCTTGTCGTCCGTCTCTCGCGGCCTGGTCTACATCAACATACCGGGCTGCACCTGTTTGCATGAGCTGTTTATTGGGCGCACAAGTCGCTGCTACTACAGTTTTGATTAACTTCAAATTGCGGTTGGAAGAAACCATTGGCCGAGTTGCTGACACGGCTTATATGGGATCATTTGCAACCCGCCGCACTCACCTCAACTTTCTATGGATTCACATCGTGCTATCAACGCCAATGATATACAAGTTATGCCGGTTTATATCACGGTCAAATATGGAGAGTCTCAAGCCAACTCCTCGAGTCACCTTTGAGACTCAGGGGCTACGATGACATGACTCAGCGAATCTTGCCAGTTTCAGCAAATTTAAGAACCCCAGGATGATGGAGGGAAAGATAACCCAGTCCTGGAGGCTACTGTTATATTGATGAAAATTTAAAGGTCGTCAGAAAATTTCCGGTTTAGAAAGTATATGACAGTTACAAAATCCCGACTCAATGAAGAAAATCCGGGTCATCAGAAAGGATTCCGGTTTAAAATCCGGCTCAAGGGAAGTCAGTCTGACTGCAGCTCTCAAATATCCGGTTTACAGTCCGGTTCAAGGGAAATCTGTTCTCCCACAAAGCTCTGAAGCGCTCAAATCCGGTTTAATAATGTCCGATTCAAAAAGGAATTAACTTCTCGCAAGTTCGAGTTTAAAGGCCGTCAGAAAATTTTCCGGCTGAAAATGAGGATTCCGGTTTAAAATCCGGTTCAAGGGAAAGATGTCTCCCACAAAGCTTTGAAGCTCTTAATATCCGGTTCAAGATCCCGGCTCAAGAAGAATTTATCTCTTGCAAAAAGTTAAAAATTGCCAAGGAGGACCTGCTGCCATGATGCGCGGTTCAAGCATGGGTATCCCGCCTTACTGGCCTGACATATTATTGATCACATGGGGGCTTCTGCTTCATAAAGCGGGGTCTCTGTTCTTTTACATCATGTGTGGTTACACGGAGTTGTTCTAAAACGGCCTCCGGTTTACCCCTTGAGTTAGCTTTTCAAAAGCATCATGTTATATCACTTGGGGGCTTGGTCGTGTCCGAACCAATGCAATACCTCTTGATAGGCGAGAGCCACCACATCACTTGGGGACTTGGTCACGTCTGAACCAGTCATGCCTCTTGATCGGCCTAAGGCCACAGAATCACTTGGGGGCTTGGTCGAACCCGAACCATTGCCATGCCACTTGATCGGCATAAATGCCACGGTTTCATTTGGGGACCTGGCTGACTTGAACCATAGCTACACCTATCCGGAGCTTGGTCGTGTCCGACCATGGTAACGCCATCTGATCAGCTCAAATAAGCCTCTTTTTGCAAACGGTTTTATCATTGCCTTTGCTTGAAATTTTCTTTGATAGATATTTCTTTCTTTTTGTTGTGTTTTTTAACCAGCAAAATTTTAAACCGATTCACACTGTCAAATTGACGGAACACGGTCAAATCTTAATCCGGAGGCTATCTGCCCGGTTTGATTTTCTGTTACCATCCTATTATGGAGTAAACCGGTGTTTATCACAACCCGGCACGGTATTATCATAAACCGGCACAATATGGAAGGAGTTATCAGTACTCAAGATTGGGGTTATCACCTTTACTACAAAAAGTTGGTAAAACCAACAATGTGATTCAATGTCACAGGTATGATCTATTTCATATTTGATTATTCTTAAGTACAGCCTTGGTTATAAACCCGGGTTATATGTTGGGCATTATGACCCGTCCGGCGGTAAACCGCCAGGACACTCTAAACTTGTTGTATGCAGAAACAGGTTTGTTAAACCGGCCTGGCTTTGGACTATAAGTCGCCAGTATATATATTTGGATTGCGCCATTGGAATCATGCGCTTATAAATCATTGGGTCATATTATTCAAATAGCCAAACTTGGCTGAATTTTCATTATGATATTGAATGAATAAGGTTTTCATACCGTATTATATTATCTTGAATAGCCAACATGGCTGGATTTTAATGGTTATTAATAACCGGTATTATTAAGTTTTCAAAGTCGCTTTAGCGCAATGGCTATTATTTTATCAAAGGATATCATTTATTCTACAATGAAAGGAATAGTCCCGAGTCGCTGCAGGCTTACAACCCGGCACTTGGGGGCTACATTATTCAAATCGAGATTACATGCAAGTCTCATGTCGCTGCAAGCATGCATCATGACACTTGGGGGCTAATGCCAAGTCATTTTTAGTCTTATTGAAGACCCGACTCATCATATTATAATGAGCCGGCCCTTGGGGGCTACCAATTGCTCCTGTCAACAATTCAAGGTACACAAGTTTTTATCCATTATATTGAAGGGTCCACTCCTCAGTTGGTAAAGCACAAAGCTCTTAACCTTGTGGACGTGGGTTCAAGCCCTACGATGGAAGCTACATTATAAGATGTTATTTTCATTGAAGTATATATCAAGTCCCGGTTCAGTATTATCTTACTAAGCCGGCCCTTGGGGGCTACACATCACTGCTAAAATCTACATAATTATGTTTACAAAGTTCCTGCTCATTATTGCATAATGACCCGGCCCTTGGGGGTTACACTGATTGAAGTTTTTATAAGCAATTACAAGTCCCAGATTGTTGCAAGCATGACAACCCGGCACTTGGGGGCTACATATATGGAGTATTCAGTTTATATGATTGAGATGAACTAATCGGATTTCTTCAAGGTTGAAACACTTATTGGAGCAAGTCTTAAGTTATCACTATGTTCTCCTCTTAAGACTTGGGGGCTACAGTTATTATGCATATAAAGGAGGACATCTTCATTTTATCAGTTTTGAGCAAATCAGGAAGATCAATTACATGACCCGGTGTCGACAACAATTATGACCCAGCGCCATCAATATTTATAAACCGGCCATTTTGGTAATATGAAACCGGCAAGTTTTACATCTTCAAACCGGCTGAATATCAGATAAGTATTTTCAGACCCATATTTCTTAAACCAGCGCTTTGGGAGCTGAGTCAAAGGAGTTATTCTTCACAATATTTCTCAGTGACAAACCAATGTCGACAAATTGATTATGAAGCTGGTATGTTGACCCAGATTTCTTAGAAGGAGGAAATAACAAGGACTTAAGGATGATCAGGTACCGGTTTACAAAAATTCTTAACCCGGAGCATAACCTGTCAAATTTGTTCTTGTGTTTATTTTGCAGCATAAGTTTACCATGAATAAATCCAAGCTAAACTTGGGGGCTAATGTCGGGGATATACCCCGCGGTGTAAACCGGCCGGAAGTTAACCCGGTCGGACTTGGCGGTTTATCTGAAGACCCCGCTGACACTTGGAGAGTTACTGGCGACCCACCCTGACCTGGCGGTTTACCAGTAACCCACCTGATCATTATGACTCACTGGTGATCCGGCGCGGGACAGACGGATGACAAGTCCCAAGGCCCAGAAGGCCGGTTCATGTTTAACGGTGGGCCGGTTTAAGAGGAAAGGCATGAGGAATATTTGTCCTACAAGGAGTTAAGACCTAGACTTATATCTGGTTTGTATTAGAGATAGACTAGTCCTAATCCTAATAGGACTCTACATGTAACCCGCCCCTCCAACATATATAAGTAGGGGCAGGGCTCCCCAAAAGGGGAGGACAAGATCCACAAGTTCCACGAGTTGGACAAGTTAGGTTTAAACAATAGCTCTCAAGATAGAACACTCTTGTAACCGTGATCATCATCATCATCAATATCAATGAAGCAGGACGTAGGCTTTTACCTCCACCGTGAGGGGCCGAACCTGGGTAAAACCTCGCGTCTCTCGTCCCGCTCAACCCCTCTCAAGCTACCACATAGATGCGTTGGCCTCGCGACTAAGTCCTGACACTAAGGACATCTGCCGTGACAATTCCACAATAGAGTCCAAACAGGATAAAAACTGACGGAGATTTTTTTTGGAATATATGTGATTTTTGGGAAGAAGAATCCTCATGAGACGATGCCACGCGCCCCAGGGGGGTGGGCGCGCCCCTGGCCCTCGTGTCCACCCCGTAAGGCGGTTGGTTCCCTTCTTTCGCCGCAAGAAATCCAATATTCGGATACAATTCGTGTTAAAATTTCAGCCCAGACGGAGTTACGGATCTCCGAGAATATAAGAAACGGTGAAAGGCCAGAATCTGGAACGTAGAAACAGAGAGAGACAGATCCAATCTCGAAGGGGCTCTCGCCCCTCCGCCGCCATGGAAGCCATGGACCAGAGGGGAAACCCTTCTCCCATCTAGGGAGAAGGTCAAGGAAGAAGAAGAAGAAGAAGAAGGGGGCTCTCTTCCCCTCTCTTCCGGTGGCGCCGGAACACCGTCGGGGCGATCATCGCAACAACGATCTACACCAACACCTCTGTCATCTTCACCAACCTCTCATCACCTTCCCCCATCTATCTACAGCGGTCCACTCTCCCGCAACCCGCTGTACCCTCTACTTGAACAGGGTGCTTTATGCTTCATATTATTATCCAATGATGTGTTGCCATCCTATGATGTCTGAGTTGATTTTTGTTGTCCTATTGGTAATTGGTGAATTGCTATGATTGGTTTAATTTGCTTGTGGTTATGTTGCTGTTCTTTGGTGCCCATCATATGAGCACGCGCGTGGATCACACCATTGGGTTAGTTGTATGTTGATAGGACTGTCTATTGGAGGGCAAGAGTGACACAAGCTTCAACCTAGCATAGAAATTGATGCATACGGGATTGAAGGGGGGGCAATATGTCTTAATGCTACGGTTGGGTTTTATCTTAATGAACGTTAGTAGTTGCGGATGCTTGCTAATAGTTCCAATCATAAGTTCATAGAACTCCAATTCAGGGATGACATGCTAGCAGTGGCCTCTCCCACATAAAACTTGCTATCGGTCTAGTAAAGTAGTCAATTTCTTAGGAACAATTTCGCAACTCCTACCACCACTTTTCCATACTCGCTATACTAACTTTATTGCTTCTTTACCTAAAACAGCCCCTAGTTTTTATTTACGTGCTCTTTATATTCTTGCAAACTTATCCAAAAACACCTACAAAGTACTTCTAGTTTCATACTTGCTCTAGGTAAAATGAACGTTAAGCGTGTGTAGAGTTGTATCGGTGGTCGATAGAACTTGAGGGAATATTTGTTCTACCTTTCGCTCCTCGTTGGGTTCAACACTCTTACTTAACGAAAGAGACTACAATTGATCCCCTATACTTGTGGGTTATCAGCTGTTAGGATGGTTGCAATGAACATTTGTCTAGTTATCAAGCAGATGCCTTGTTTATCTATATTTGGTTGTTAGGTTGGTTGTAGTGAGCATTTGTCCAGTTTTCAAGCAGATGCCTTGTTTATCTGTATGTGCTTGTTAAGTTGGTTGAAGTGAGCATTTTTTCTAGTTTTCAAGCATACACCTTGTTTATCTGAATTTGCTTGTTAGGTTGGTTGCAGTGAGCCTCTATCCAGTTTTCATTGGCTATATTTGGTTGTTATAGTGATCATATATGTCTTATTTATTTCAGCTATTCACAGTTTGATGTTCATTATGTGCAAATCAGAACTGTGCAGTTCGATTTCATCAATACCAGTTTGAACAGCTATATTTGGTTCATGTTATGCCTGGTGTAGTTAACATGTACCCTTTATTTCAGTTTTACATATTTATCCAGTGCGATGTTTAAGCATGAGCCATGTTCTATTCATTTTCAACAATACCAGTTTGAATTACAATATTTGGTGGCTATTAAGCCTGTTGTAGTTAACATTCCCTTTCATTTTTTATCTAATTTAACAGCATGCTAAAAACAACACATTCAAGCTATCATTTGGAGATGATGTTATTTACCATGGCTATATTTGTTTGATGTTAAGCTTGTCGTACTTATCATGCCTTTCCATGTACTTATGCAGGACAATAATGGGAGTGGCCTGAAGGAAATATGCCCTAGAGGCAATAATGAAGTTGTTATTTTGTATTTCCTTAGTTCATGATAAATGTTTATTATCCATGCTAGAATTGTATTAACCGGAAACTTGATACATGTGTGGACACATAGACAAAACACCGTGTCCCTAGTAAGCCTCTACTAGACTAGCTCGTTAATCAAAGATGGTTAAGTTTCCTAGCCATAGACATGTGTGGTCATTTGATGAACGGGGTCACATCATTAGGAGAATGATGTGATGGACAAGACCCATCCATTAGCTTAGCATGTTGATCGTTCAGTTTTATTGCTATTGCTTTCTTCATGTCAAATACATATTCCTTCGACTATGAGATTATGCAGCTCCTTGATAGCGGAGAAATACCTTGTGTGCTATCAAATGTCACAACGTAACTGGGTGATTATAAAGATGCTCTACAGGTATCTCCGAAGGTGTTTGTTGGATTGGTATAGATCGAGATTAGGATTTTTCACTCCGAGTATCGGAGAGGTATCTCTGGGCCCTCTCAGTAATGCACATCATAATAAGCCTTGCAAGCAATGTGACTAATGAGTTAGTTGCGGGATGATGCATTATGGAACGAGTAAAGAGACTTGTCGGTAACGAGATTGAACTAGGTATGGAGATACCGACGATCGAATCTCAGGCAAGTAACATACCGATGACAAAGGGAATAACGTATGTTGTCATTACGGTATGACCGATAAAGATCTTCGTAGAATATGTGGGAACCAATATGAGCATCTAGGTTCCGCTGTTGGTTATTGACCGGAGAGGTGTCTCGGTCATGTCTACATAGTTCTCGAACCCGTAGGGTCCGCACGCTTAACGTTCGATGACGATTTTGTATTATATGAGTTATGTGATTTGGTGACCGAATGTTGTTCGGAGTCCTGGATGAGATCAAGTACATGACAAGGAGTCTCGAAATGGTCAAGAGGTAAAGATTCATATATTGGACTATGATATTCGGACACCGGAAGTGTTCCGGGAGTACCGGGTGCATATCGGGTCACCGGAAGGGGTTCCGGGCATCCCCCGGCAACTACATGGGCCTTAATGGGCCAAGAGGGGGACAGACCAGCCCCTAAGGGGCTGGTGCGCCCCTCCCATATGGGCTGGCCAAATTGGAGTAGAAAAGGGGAAGGAGGAAAGGAAAAAGGGAATAGGATTCCCCCTTCCCCCTCTTCCCTTCCTACTCTGAATAGGAATAGGAAAGGGGGAGGCCAAATTGGGAGGAGCCCAAGTAGGATTCCTCCTACTTGGGGCGCCCCTTTGGCTACCTCTCCACCCCTCCAACCTATATATATGAAGGGGCACTAGTACAGCGAGGTGCTAAACAAACGGTTTTGAACCCCTTTCCGTGACGGCATTTGGAACCGTCGCCAAGTGAGTGTTGGCGACAGGGGGGTCCATCCCGTACGACCCAGAAACCGTCGGGGATATGCCCTCCTGGCACGCACGCTTGGCAAAATGAGATTGTGTGCGACCGGCGAGCGCTCAAATATGGAAATACATACAGTAGAGCTAAAAAATACAATTATACAACGAAATTGTCTCCGGTCGCAAGTACATCCCACACAGTCAGTCCCCGGCAAACGTTTCTGTTCGTATGTACATCCCACACAGTTGCTCCAAGGAAAACATTTCCGTTCACAGGTACATCACAAACATTCTTTTCCCGTTAAATCGCTTGCGTTATTGAATGTATCACACACGGTCCGTAGAAGAAACTGTGTAGCAAAGGCTCTCCATCACACACACTTTTTAGGTGGTAAGCGTTTGCGCAAGGTGGCCTAACGCAAATAGTTTTCAAGAGAAAGCCGTGTGTGATTGTTCATTGATCCAACATGGTTTATTCCTAGAAACTGTGTGCGTTCCTTGAGGTCATCGCCCATGGTATTTTTTCAACAACCGTTTGCAATAGTAAAACCCAATTAGCAGGCTAATTATCCGAATATTCATAATCCATTTATTAATCTAATTGACATTTCATATTAAGCACACAACATATTTCATTTTCATAATTGAAATACATCAGGGTACAACATCATATAGATTCAGCACTCAGCTACCCGATTACACAACTACACCAGGAGCAAGTTTCACATGCAACATCTATAACCTTTCGAAATTAGCATCATAGACGGTACATAGATAGATGTATCTCATCTGGAAAACTGCTGAAGCAGAAGGCGAATATTGAGCCTTCATTGATGTTGAAGGTCTTTGTAACTTTAGGCCAGTGTCTGTGGATGATTGACCGTCCACCCTTCGTCCTCTTCAGGAACACTTCAATATTGAACCGTGGGTGTTGTATGAATTCCTTCCTCGCCTCCTGACCATACAGGTGGTTTGAGAGGCAATCATCAGTGAACTGCTTTGGAAAGGCCTGAAAACAAGGATGTGCATAAATATCTTCTCTATATTGGAAATAGGGCAAAGGAATAAAAAAGGCAAGGTATAATAGTTAGTACCATCATGTAGTGAACTGATGTCTTCTTCATTGTGCAGAGAAAGATCTTGTTGTTTTTTGTCGCTAATTTCTTTATCCTAACAATGTTTCTGAGTTTCTTTACTTGACTGATATTCATGGATAACTCATTTCCCCATATGCAAAAAGGGTCGAACAGTGGGTCAAAACGTTTGATAGCAGGACCTACATGTGCATGACCAAATTGTTAAAAACCTAAATATTAGAATGGTTCCTGCATTGCACAATAATGTGCTATTAGACAACGGACCATGCATGTGTAACCTCGATTGTAAACCTCAGTGCTTCCCATTGTTTCCCTGCAACACATATAAGGTAGTTAGTCATCAGGTTAAGTAAGGGTTCGCATGCTATCAGTAAAATATGTTGATGAAAAATAAGCACATTGCAGATTCATCAGATTAATTCAAGCCACACACATAACTCATTTGTCCAAACCAAGCATGATTAAGAACTAGGAAATATAGCACTTGTATATGTTTCTCATGTATTAAGTGCAGCCAAATTCGATTTATTCCTCACATGCACAACAATACAAAATTCTACCCACGACAATTGGACATCGCATTGCAGAATTGAACCAAGCAGTTAACTAAACACCACAACAAATGAACCAACATTAACTGAGCACCACATTGCACAATATAACATACTCCTAATAGAAGATCAGACAGTTAACCAAACAGTTAACTATAGCCAATTGTAGCAATTGTATTTGTTTCTCATGTATTTACTACAACCAAATTCAATTTATTCCTCACATGGTATACAATAACAGAATTCATCCACAACTATTGAACATCGCACTGCAGAATTGAACCAAACAGTTAACTAAACACCACAACACAAATGAACCAAACGTTAACTGAGCACCACATTGCACAATGTATAACCAAATCAAGCATGCTTGACAACTAGGAAATATAGCAATTGTATTCGTTTCTCATGTATTTTTTAAAGATAAATTCGATTTATTTCTCACATGGAAGACAATACAGAATTGCAGCCTGAAGAATTGAACATCACATTTGCATAATTGAACTAAACAGTTAACTGAAGACGACAACAAATTAACAAAATAGTTAATAAGTGAGCACCACACTGCACGACATATAGAACATATACACTAGAGCAACAGATTGCAAGCTAAAATTAGATAGCACAATTCACTAGAATTTGTGAAGGAAAGGCAGGAGCAGCACACGCAACGAGTAAACCGAGCATGCTTAACCGGCATAGCTAGCAAATGGCAAGGTGCTCCTTCAAGATCTGGAGGTCGGCACGAATGGCAGCCATCGCGACCTCATCCGCGCGTGCGGCCGCGATTTGCTTCTCCGCTGCCAAGTGCTCCTTGAGATCCTGGCTATACTGCGTGCACCACGGCTTAGGCCGGCGCTTATTTGGTGGAGGGGTCGGTGATTTGGGTGGAAGGTGTCGCGCTCGCGCCGGCGGTCGGGGCATGTGGGATGTGGAAGGAGGAGAGGGATGGGGGTCGGGTGTGGATTACCTGCCTGGATAGGCGAGGCCAAGCAGGGTGAAGTAGGGTCGCCGGCGAGGAGGCGACGGCGCTACAAGCAAGGAGTGAAGGTTTCAACTTGGAAAGGAATGCGAAAACAAGGGAAATGTGGCTTTTGGTAAGGGAGGGCGGGGAGGTAGATATTTTTGCGGAAGCCAAAAATTTGGAATCTCTTTAGCCAAAAAACCGGCGCGCAAAGTGTCATTAGACACGGTCCCTTATTCAGACACGGTCCGAAGATATTTTGTGCTGCATCTCACACGGTTGGTTATAATAAACTTTGTGGGATCTACTTGATTTTTCGTCTTGATTTGAATTACATCATGGGGTCACAGCGGCCATGGACGGTGTTTCAATTGCTAGAACTTTTATCTGCAGTGACCATGCAACTATAGGTGTGTCGTCAAAAAAATTGGAATTATTCAGGGTTCGTTTGGACATGTACATTAACTGGGTTTTCTAGGCATTTTATACGCATAATTCAAACTTGAACTATATGCACATGCTCCAGTGCATATAAACTGGTTGAAAAATCAAATATGTGTCCTTGGTTGCATGCTTATGTCCCATGCAAGAAATGTGAATGAATTTCAAACACCTTGCCACCGTCACTCGGCCGCACATATTGAGATACTTGGTTTTAAAATTCTAGTAAATTCAAAACTCGTTTGAAATTCATGAAACTTGGCATGCTATCATGGAGCGGCATCAACATGCCATGGTAAAAATTTTGTCCCATTTGGGGCAGGTTTGGGTATAAGCTTCTCACAAACCAGCGCTTCTCACAACAAGCGTGACGGTTTCGGTAGGGAACGTGCCATCTTTGGGGACGAAACGATATCCGTTGCCTCTTATTGCTTTCAAAAAAATTCGAGTGTCAACATAGAACAACAAGAGTGTTGTGTTCAATTTTGGAATTTTTCGGGGTTCATTTGTATATTTTAATACATTAACTGGGTTTTCCAAGCATTTTATGTGCATAATTCAAATTTGAACTACATGCACATTCTCTAGTGCATATAAACTGGTTGAAAAAACAAATATGTGTCCTTGGGTGCATGCTTAGGTCCCATGCAATAAATGTGAATGAATTTCAAACCCCTACCACCGTCACTCAGCCGCAAACATTGAGATACCTGGTTTTTAAATTCTAGTAAATCCAAAACTCGTCTGAAATTCATGAAACTTGGCATGCTATCATGGAGCGGCATCAACATGCCGTGGTAAAAAAATTGTCCCATTTGGGGCAAGTTTGGGTATAAGCTTCTCACAAACCAGAGCTTCTCACAACAAGCGTGATGGTTTCGGTAGGGAACGTGCCACCTTTGGGGACGAAACGATTTCCGTTGCCTCTTATTGCTTTCAAAAAAATTCGAGTGTCAACATAGAACAACAAGAGTGTTGTGTTCAATTTTGGAATTTTTCGGGGTTCATTTGGACATTTTTATACATTAACTGGGTTTTCCATGCATTTTATGTGCATAATTCAAATTTAAACTACATGCACATTCTCCAGTGCATATAAACTGGTTGAAAAATCAAATATGTGTCCTTGGGTGCATGCTTAGGTCCCATGAAAGGAATGGGAATGAATTTCAAACACCCTGCCACCGTCACTCAGCCGCAAACATTGAGATACCTGGTTTTTAAATTCTAGTAAATCCAAAATTCGTCTCAAATTCATGAAACTTGACATGCTATCATGGAGTAGTATCAACATGCCGTGGTAAAAAAATTGTCAGCTTCCCCAGGTTTAATTCGGTTTCCCCAGTTTAATTTGGTTTTTAAATATAAAACACTCATTGCAAACGTTTTAGTTAGAACACCCGTATGCAAACCGACAGCTTCCCCAGGAAGCCAAGGGAAAATGTGCCGAGCAGGATTTGTGTAGCTCTTGATCGCAAAAGTTTTAGATAGAACACCAGTATGCAAAGTGAGAGCAGCGCAGGATTTGTGCATCCCTTCAACGCAAACAGTTGTTTTGGATGACCTGTGTGCAATCATGTACAAACAATTATTGGGTATGTTGCCATTTGTCAAACTGAAAAGATTTACATTTGTTGATCTAGTAACGTTGCCATTTGTCAATCCTTGTAACACTGCGATTTATCAAAATATGCAGCTAGAAATCATTAGCACTATCTAATTTTTGCAACTAAAATTCAGTAATTAAGCATAGATTTCATTCATAGATTAAGCAGTCGTTCTTAATTTATACAAACAGTTCAAATCGACAGCTGAATCGACCAAACTTCTCCCCAATTGTTGCCAACCATGTACTGAAATAGCTAGTTCAATTATATATACTAGCTAATTTTAAGTACGTTATACAGTTCGACCACACATCTATAGTCAGATGAACTGAACAAAATAGCCCCTAAATATTGCTACTACCATGGAGGGGCTTTGTGCTACTTCCGGCAGCCTCTCCTTTGCCAAGCGTGCTCACCCCCTCAGTAAGAGGCAGAGGAAGAGGAGGAGCCTACCAACGAGCTGGACAAATGCAATACGGTGTTGCACGTTCAGCAACGCTCACTAGCTCGAACGCCCACTGCCGCTCCAGACGATCCCTCTCGAAGCGGCCGGACTGTTCGTAGATCTCATGATTCCTCGCCTCTGCGTCAGCGTGTGCTGCGGCCACGGCTGCGATAAGGCTCTTTGCGTGCTCGACGAGGCGCTCCTCCTCCTCCCACAGGAACTCAATGTAGCGTGCAAGGTCGCTGACGCACGTGCGGGCCTCCACCTCCGCCTCCCGCCTTCGGGCCACGGTGGCGGAGCGGGTGATAATCCCGGCGGTCGACGATGGGCTGGCAGCCACATAGGCCCACGATGGGGTGGCGGCCACGACCACTAACTCCCGCCTTCGGGCCATGATGGGGGAGCGGGTGATGGCCACGGTGGCCGGTAGTAGGGTGGCAGCCATGACGGCCACCTCCCTCCTTCAGGCCGCGGCGGTGGAGTAGGAGATGGCCCTGGCTTTCGACGGTGGTGTGGCGGCAACGGCGGCCGGCAATAGCTGCCGATGGGCAGCGGTGGCGGAGCGTGTGGTGGGTGTTCCTGCACACCCAACAGGGACACCACGCGCACTACACTACGTCGGGAACTGCGCCGCTGCCGCGGTGTAGCCTCCCAGCTGGAGTTGTCCTCTAGTGACGGCGGAGTGGCTGAGCGACGACGACGGACCGGTGCCATTGGCGATTGTGGGAGAAGCAGACGAGATAAGCTACAGGGAGGGAGGGGAAAATACGACGCAGGACTTGCCGGCCGTGAGGGTTTTTATAGCAGGCCGGTAAGCATTGCAATTTTGGGGGATTTCACCAAGTCGGGCGGGAAGCTTGCATGGGAACCTGCGAGGTTGTGTGGGAATGGGCTCACCGATGATTCATTGGCGCCACCCTTTGGCCAAAAGAACGCCCCCGCGTGCTGCGCAAGCTTGCGCTATAAGCCGTCTGCGGCAGCGGGGTGACAAGACGTGCGAGAGGACACGTTTAATAAAAAAACGTTTGTGATTTAATTACCTACTATACCCCCATCCCGGTTTATAAGTAGGATTTAACTAATAAAATACGAATGCATGTCGCCAAAGATTATATCGTTGGAGTCATATTTGAACATAGTTTCCAGCTATACAATTTTTGTAACATGCATTAACATTGTTTTGGTTAAATTTAAGGTTATATACCAGCAAGTGTTTGTCTGCAACACACACGGCTTATTCCATCACAAACAGTTCGGATGGATCAACTGTATGCCACGTATCGCACACGCAACTCTAATCAGATTCGTGCTTGATGTCTCTGACACCGCTTGCATAGTTCGTATTATTTGCCACGTATCATTGTGCCGTCCTCTGCTCGCGTCCCTCGGCAAGCTCTGCTTGCTGTTAGGCGCCACGGTGCGCTCTGTCGCGTCTGTTGGCGCGCTCGGCTTGTGGACAGCTTTTCCTTGCGCGTTCAACTGCTATATGTATATATATACTAGCAAGATGCCCGTGTGTTGCACGGAACATCAAGATACATTTGGATGAGTAGTTTTTCTTGTGAGAGAAAAGGATGAACGAGAGAAGTCCTTATCTGCAAGTGTGGAGAGAGGTGTGGGTATCTTTTTGCAAAATTGTCATAGTTTGCTTTCTATCCGTCAGATATAGATCGGACGGTCTATATTACACAATGGCAGGCACACCATCATCACCAGCAGTTGGGCGTGTGCACGATCACGTCAGGGGGCCCATATGCATGCGGTTGCGCCGCGCGCGTTGCCACGCGATGCAGTTACGTGCGGCACGATGGAGTTACGCGCTGCAAATTAGAACTGCCATTAGGGCCTACCGATATTCCTGGCCATCTGGCTTCCCCTTTAATTCCCTCGGCCATTATAACCTTAGTCTCTTCAACCTTTCGATCGCACCCCACAACACAACAAGCACACCCACGACGACACATAGAGAGGGGATGTCCCGCAGCGCTCCAATGGAGTTCGGCGAGCATAGAGTGGAGATCCACACGAGGGAGACGGATCTCTCAGTGGTGTACACCATCGACCCGACCGTGGTGGGCGACTACATCAACAGTGTTGAGCAGTTGCTTGTTGGAGACAAGTACAAGGTGGTCGGCATCGACCTCCAGTACACGGTCAGTCGTCCCGACATAGATCAGAAGGTTGCCATCGCCCAGTTGTGCGTGCGCCATCATGTCCTCATCTACCACTACTGCATGGCCACAGAGCCTTGCGACCGTTTCAACAGGTTTGTTAACAGCACTGACTACAAGTTTGCCACAGTGGAAACCACCAACGATGTAAAAGCACTCAGTGTTACAGGCTTGGCCTGCAAGAACCTTGTCGAAATCCATGACCACTACAGGGTCTGGGGCAGCACGAAGGACTCCTTGGTCGAACTCGCCTCGGCCAACATCGACCCCTACTACGAAAAGATGAAGCGGGATGCCCAAAGAACAAGTCCCATATCCTGGCACGGGGCCTGGATGCGGCAACTGGATGAACATCACCTCAAGTTCGCGGCCAGGAGCATGTACACATGCTACGAGATGCACAGGCGGATCGTTGACATGAGGAAGTGCCTCATTACCAAAATCGACGAGCCCAGATCGAGCCACAAGCAGAGCAAGCGTCACAAGAAGTAGATGATGATCAGATGATCGTTTATGCTAGTTAATCATGCATGTAATATATAGTTCACTTTATTGGTGTGTGGAAATGTCATGTGTGTAGTAGCCACCTATGTAATTATGCATGTAATAGTTTACTTTGGTGTGTGCAAATGCCATGGTTGTAGTAGCCACCTATGTAAGTGGATGTTTAATTTGGTTATGCAAGCATGTCCTTATAAGTGTGTGTGTATATATATGTTGTTGTCATGTATGCAATCCCATCGCACAACACACACTTCTTGTTAAGTTGAACCATTTCTGTTCTCTTGTGTCAACGCAAACAGTTCATCCGAGTGAACCGCATGCCGTATATCGCACACACCTTGATCTGGCTCACCATTTATTTTGTGTTGCCTAATCACAAACGGTTCATCCGAGTGAACCGTATGCTGTATATCGCACACACCTTCATCTGGCTGCCCATTTCTTTTGTTTTGCCTAATCACAAACAGTTCATTCGAGTGAGTCGTATGCTGTGTATCGCACACGCCTTCATCTGGCTGCCCATTTCTTTTGTTCCTCCTCATCACAAACAGTTAATTGAACTGAACCATATGCCCTTCATCGCACACGCAACTAAAATCTGAGCCGTGTTTGATGCATCCTCCATCACAAACGTTTTGCACCTTTTTTGACGGTTTTCATACACCACGGTTTGCGATTATTGCATCGCACACAGTTTCTCGAAGGGTCTCTAATCATAGTGTCGCGTTAGAAACATCCTGCAGTAGTGGGGGGGGCACCGCTAGAACACACACCAACAATTGTTAGCCGTGTGCGGCGCCCCCTCCATAGTTTACGCCTCCGGTCATATCTTCGTAGTGCTTAGGCGAAGCCCTGCGCGAATCACTTCACCATTACCGTCACCATGCCATCGTGCTGATGGAACTCTCCCTCGACACTTTGCTGGATCAAGAGTTCGAGGGATGTCATCGAGCTGAACGTGTGCAGAACTTGGAGGTGTCGTACGTTCGGTGCTTGATCGGTCGGAACGAGAAGAAGTTTAACTACATCAATCATGTTGTCAAACGCTTCCGCTTTCGGTCTACGAGGGTACATAGACACACTCTCCCCCTCTCGTTGTTATGCATCTCCTAGATAGTTCTTGCGTGAGCATAGGAATTTTTTTGAAATTGCATGCTATGTTCCCCAACATGGCCAACATTTTCTATCGGGGTTAGTTTCATCCCTCGGCTTGTACTCCCCTCGGTCATTCCATAATGTAGTGCATATAGATGCACAACTGGACACTTTTTAGCTTCTAATCTTGACTTGTTGCTTGTAGGTACATATGTCCTCGGCAAAGATCCACACATTGACCCTTTTTGCGTATGGGCAATGAGATATTCATGAACGAGCAAACTGATAAGGATTATTAGCAAAAAGATACGAATGGTGGCAATAAATTATTTGTTTACGCTCTATCCAACACAACAGTGAGCTATAGGATGGTAATTACAAACTCTGTATCCTTCTATTTTTACTGCCCATAATGAGTTGTTTGACAAACAATGTCTGAATCTTTTTTGTTTGCAGTAGTTCCCAAACAGTTTACTCAAGATTACCTCGCAAAGTACATGATTGGTGGACATGCAATGAAGGTTAAATTATTTCATCGAGACTACAAGGAGCATCGAGAAGTCCTAATGAAGACGGTGAAGGATGGGCGGGCGACCATCACAAGGGGTTGGCCTAGAGTCGTGCGCATTACACATGGAGGAGGACACAATATGGGCATTCTGCTTCATCTTCTCCAGCAACCAGAATGTCTTTTGCCTCTCTCTTTACAATCTTTAGTACAACTGTGGTTCATCATTCTTTACTTGGCGCTTCTGTAGTTCTTCAATATATGTACTTGTGCATCGAATTGTGCATTTGTCCTTGAACCTATATTTGTAATAAACATGGTTCGATACGAAATAAGTGATTGCCTACTTTCAAATTCAAAATATGTGAATTTGAATGCAAGGATTAAATTAGGCATAAATTATGCTCAGCGGGCCAGTATACTATACATGGTTTGCAAAAGCAAAACATCTGTGATAAACATCAAGATCAGACACGTTTCTCAGATCCACTACGTGAACAACAACAGCGCACACAAACCCTTCTTATTAAATGTTTGCGAATGTCACCTTATCACACACGCTTGGCAATTATGGAATGTTTATGATGTCGTGCATATCATAAATGTTTGCTCATAGAAGAACGCATGTGATAGGCCTTCATCTGACGCGGGTACGATAGATGAATCGTGTGGGGTATATTCAAGCTTTGCATACAGTTTTATAGGGACCATTGTATGCACTCTTCCATTGAATCACATACAGACAAGGAAAAGTAAATGTGTGTGATTGTCTGCTTATCATACACATTCTATAATTGTGAACTGTTTGCGATGGGGCGCGCATCATAAACATAGCACCACAGAATACCGACTGCGATGGTAATGAGAGCATAAATGAGTAGCAAAGGATGGAGCGTTTAGGATATTCTACATATCACAAATAGTTGTCTGAAGACTCGCGTTTGGGATAGATGCTGGCATCACATACACTTAGTTATGCAGAACACATGCACTAATGCTACTCCCTATCCCTGACGATTTCTGGGTCGTGTGGGAAGGACCCCCCCTATCACACACATAGGCAAGGCCACGGTTTAAAATGCCATCGCGAAAAGGGGTTGAAAACCATTTGTATAGCAGCTTGCTGTACCAGTGACTCTTGTCAATTTACATGATAAATTCCGCATGTGTCCATGTGATGCTTTGTTACATTTTGCCTTGTATGAGATGATTAATGAGCCGTCAAGGTCTCCAGCCTCCTCTTTTCTCTTCTTTCTTTTTTCTCAAAGGACAAGAAGGGTTCCTCGCATGCAAGTTTCCCGGGGGAGTGATGGTGTGGGAACCATCGAATGACGTTCAAGTTATCATTTTACGTTAAGAAGTAAACCAAAGAAAATGCTAAGTTGAAAAACTTTGAAACAAATTCTTTGTTGTAGTTGCAATTTCTCCTTGGAAGATTTTGGCCTTTGTATGAGAAACCTGCACGCTAAGGAACCTTGTCGTGATCAGCCGCGCTCTTACTTTGTTTCGAGTTCGCTCAACAATTTAAGTAGCTGTGCTATGACTGTCAAGTGTAACCTTGCCAGCATCACCACTTCCGGCAAGCTGCTAAGTGTTGGAAATATGCCCTAGAGGCAATAAAAAATTGATTTCTATCATATTTCCTTATTCATGATAAAGGCTTATTATTCATTCTAGAATTGTATTGATCGAAAACTTAAATACAAGTGCGGATACATAAACAAGTACCGTGTCCCTAGTGAGCCTCTACTAGACTAGCTCGTTGATCAAAGATGGTTAAGGTTTCCTAACCATAGCATGAGTTGTCATTTGATAATGGGATCAAATCATTAGGAGAATGATGTGATGGACAAGACCCAACCGTAGGCTTAGCATTAGATCATTTAGTTTATTTGCTATAGCTTTCTTCATGTCAAGTATTTGTTCCTTAAACCATGAGATTGTGTAACTCCTTGACACTGGAGGAATACTTAATGTGTATCCAAACGTCACTTCATAATTGGGTGATCATAAAGGTGCTCTACAGGTATCTCCGAAGGTATCTGTTGGGTTGGCATGGATCAAGACTGGGATTTGTCACTCCGTATGACGGAGAGATATCTCTGGGCCCTCTCGGTAATACAACATCTTAAAGAGCTCACAAGCAATGTGACTAATGATTTAGCCATGGGATCTTATATTACGAAACGAGTAAAGAGACTTGCCGGTGACGTGATTGAACTAGGTATGGAGATACCGACGATCGAATCTCGAGCAAGTAACATATCGCTGGACAAAGGGAATTTCATACAGGATTAACTGAATCCTTGACATCATGGTTCAACTGATAAAAGATCTTTGTGGAATATATAAGAATCAATATGGGCATCTAGGTCCCGCCATTGGTTATTGACCGGAGAGGTGTCTCGATCATGACTACATGATTCTCGAGCCCGCAGGGTCGCACGCTTAACGTTCGTTGACGTTAGAGTAGTAGTGGGATATTTGATGATTGATAAACGAATGTTGTTCGGAGTCCCGGATGAGATCCCGGATGGAACGAGGAGTCTCAGAATGGTTGAGAGGTAAATATTTATATAAGGGAAGTCATGTTTTGGGTTTTGGAAAAAGATGCAATTTTTTCGGTTTTGTACCATGAGGCTTCTAGAAGGTTCTAGAGGATTCCGGAGGGGTCCGGAGGTCCACAAGTGGGTCCACCACATCCGGCCCAAGGGCTAGCATGGGCTGAGGGGAGGCGCCCTTGCCTTATTGGGCTAGGCACACCAAGTCCTCAAAAGCCCATGTGGCTAGGGAAGGGAAAAAGGGGGAGTCCTAGTAGGAATAGGATTGGACTTGGAGTCCAAGTCCTGTCCCCTTGGCTGCGCCCTAGGACTTGGAGGGGCTGTTCCCCACGCCCCTCCACCTATATATAGAGGGGAGGGGGCGCCCCAAGAGGACACACCAAACCCTTGGCGCCCCTCTCTCCTGTTACTTCGTAGTTCCTCCATCCTCGTTCTAGTAGCACTTGGCAAAGCCCTACTAGACTAGCTCCACCACCACCACCACATTGTCGTGCTGGTTGTGATCCCATCTAGTTCTCTCCCTTCTCTTGCTGGATCAAGGAGGAGGAGACGTCATCAAGCCGCATGTGCTAAACTCGAAGGTGTCGTCCGTTCGGCACTAGATCAGTTGGATCGTGATCGGATCACGAAGAGTACAACTACATCATCAACCATGTTATATACGCCTCCGCTTTCAGTCTATGAGGGTACGTATACACACTCTCCCCTCTCATTTCTATGCTTCTCCTAGATAGATCTTGGGTATTCGTAGGAATTTTTTTGATTTTCATGCTTCGTTCCCCATCACTAAGGACCGTTCCTCAAGTGCTCGCGGCAAGAGTGTGCCCACCGGCAAGTTTCCAACAAGCGTAGGGAATAAAATCATCCAAAGACAAAATAAGTCAAGGAAGATAGCATAAATCCATTCATCATCACAGATTATATTACATTAGAAGCCAAATGGAGTTCTAATTCAAGATAAACGCTAATGGAACCAGGGAGAGGCCTCCCTATTCATCTAAAATTAATAATTCAAGATAAACCTGTCTTTTACATGGACTACATTGGCAGCAAGATAGTACGAGAGGGAGCTAGTTCTTGTGTTGGCCCTCGGTCATGGGGATTTCGCTGGCCTTGTCGGCGAGCGGCGCAACAAGCTCTTCGGCAGCCTTGGTGTCTACTCCCTCCGGCAAGCTCTTGAAGGCCTTGCAGATGTCGATGCCAGGGTTCCGTTACACGATCTTGACGGGTACCTTGAAGAGAACGTCGAGGCAGAATTTGTGAGACTTGCCGGCGAAGCTGGCGGATCTCTCCTCATGATGCATCTTCAACGCCTTGATGAGATTTTTGAAGAAGAGCATCAGCCTGGCACTTGGAACTTCATGCTCGTTGTTAGTAAAGATGTAGTTGTCCATCTTCATGGTGGTCAATTGTGAACTGAGGCATACAATGTTGAGAATACCTGTGGTCCAGAGTTCCACGTCATCCTTCAGCTCATTGAAGGCCTTTTCAACATTGTAGAGCGCAGCCTTCTTGATATTCCAATTTGCCAGCAAGTTCTTTTCTCTTTTCTTGCTTTCTCCAAGTTCCGTTTCCAGAGTCATGAGCTTCAACTTCAGATCCGCAATGGAATTCTTGGCATGAGTGAGCTCTTGGTTCTTGGCGGAGAGTGAGGTTTGCAGATCCTCCATGCTGTGGGCTGTTTTCTCCATATCTGTCTTGAGTGCCAAGGGCTCCTTGCTGGCAGTTGCAAGATCCTCTTCGAGCTTCTTCACTTTGGCGTCCAACTCCGCCTTGGCGGCCTCGGCAGCTTCTGCAGCCTTGACGACCACCACGAGTTTGCCGGCGTGTTCCAGTGCTTGAGCTTCCAGAGCTTCTTTGTGTTTTTGCTCTAGCTCCTGGGTCCGCCGTGCGAGCAGAGTTTGGATCTCTTCGTCCTTGGCATGTAGTTGGGCATCAAGAGACTCCTCTCTGGCAGCAAGGTCCCTTTCCTTTGCGTCAAGTTGTGCTTCTCGCTCGGATAACTTGTTGTCCAGAGATGTTGCTTCCTTCTTGGCGGCATCGAGCCTTTCCTCCTCGCCCTTGATGCTTTGAAGCTTCCCTTCATACCATTTGCGGGTGTCTTCAACCCTCTCGTCCAACTTCTTTTCAGCCAACTCCACAGCCTGTCCAAGCGTTTGTTGTAGTGTACTTGCACATCTTTGAACCTAGCAGCCATGGATTCTAAGAAGGCAAGATCAGCAACGCTGCTGTCGGAGTTGCCCGTCTCTTTGACGCTGCGAGACAAGGGAATGATAACCCCGGTGAATGCATCTTCAAGGGCAGTCTTCCTAGCATCAGATGAGCCGGTGGGCTTTAGATTGTTGCAATTGATGAGCAGGAACCAATGGATTTGTTGCTGGTTGCACTTCAGGCAAAACCGGATGGTTGACGGTGGTTGGATCTTCATTGTCGGCTTCTCTCATCTCAACATCCGTGCTGGCAGAGGTAAATGTGTTGCTGGGAGCCTTATGGGTTTCTCCAACAGCTTTCCTGGCTCCTTTAGTCTACTGCAACCTCTTTAGCATAAATTTTGGCAGCCTCATTAGCGATGTTTTTTGCAATTTCCTGCACATCTATCATGGGCTCCTCCTCCAGTGGAGTTGAGTCTACAAGATGAAGAAGGGAAAGCAAAGGACAAAAATAATTCAAGATTCAGATCAATTTCAAGGAAACAAAAAGGGGAAATTTACAAGGGGCTAGCAAAATTCACTCCTGGTGTATGGTTGCCCCGGAGGTTGTTATCCCTCTGATTTGATTCTGATGCTACAATTGTAGCCAAATAATGAAGGGAAAAGTTTCATGTTGACTGACCAGTTGAGCCTTCGGCCGTTCGTGTTGCTCGCGCCCACCCTTTATTCACGTGCGGCGACACCCACCAACACCAGGGCACCACATGCCCCTCCCACTCCAGGGCACAACCTCTCTTCCTCTACCCTTATCCTCCCCTTCCTCTCGCTGCATGCTACTCCTCTCCCCTGATATCTCGCTGCCATGGTTGCTTCCTCCTTCCATCTCCTCCCTCTCGCACAGCTACAAAGTTTCTCAATGATCCAGGGATACCGCAACAGACGAGGGATGCTGCAAAGGTCACACTCATTGCCGGAAACCCGCTCGGCTGCGTACTGTGAGCTCATGGCCATTAAATTTTTGACGAGCTACAACCGACGTTGTTACATGTTGCTACCAACGTGTTTTTTTGAGGTACGGAGTGAAATCACTCAGGAGAGCTGATGGTATTCTTTCACAACATCCGTGCTAATCACTCCCGGAACCCTAGCGAGCCAGAAGTGGTCTCCATTCAAAGTTGCATGTGCTGCCAGCTTGTGGGCAACTTTGTTCTGATCTCTCTTGACCCAATTAACTCTGTGGGCAACAAAGACTTTCAGGTTCTCCTTTATATCCCAAATGAAGAGGAAAGCCTCTGATCTGATCACTTTATCAAACATAAGTTCCGTGGCCATCGCAGCACAATCAGTTTCAACAATCACCGACGTGTTTTTTTGCTGGAACCGGCTACGCGCTTTGTTGGAAGTTGAGGTCGACGGCCATGGACAGTGATGTGTTTTGCTCCAATAGGCAAAAAAATTGCCAGAACCGATCACTGCCGCTGCTACCACCTGCAGACGGCCATGGAGGCGACATGGGTGCTGCAACCCGCAACAGACAATGTTGTAACCACAATGTTCTTTTGCTGGAAGGTGTGAGGTATTTTGTTTAAACCGACGACGTACATGTTGGCGACCTGCACGACGACTACAAGCGGCGGCGGGGGCCATGATGTTTTTTGTGGCAACTGTGACCACGTTTTGCTACGACCCACATTGAAAATCGTTGCCACGATGGCAGCTGTGTTTTATGACCTGCACGGTGAGTTACAGGCAGCATTTTTGCTACAATCATGTCTCCGTTTTGCTACGACCAGCGATAAAAAAGCTGCCACAACTGCCACCATATTTTTTCAACCAAAGAGGTGTGTTTGTCACGATGGTAGATGGCGAGCACGACGACGGCTGTGGTGGCGTGGGGTGGCCGACAGCCGCAGACAAGTACGAGGTGGCGGCGCGGGTGCAGAGGTAAAGAGGGCACGACGGGAGCTCGATCCCGTGCGGGAGGAAGGAGAGATACGGGATGAAAGGAAACAGATCTCACGGTCCTGGTCGCTTTAATCAAGGTGCAGCAAGGCGACCGGCCAAAAATTGGGTCAGCCGGCCAGTGCCTAGCACTGCCCATTAATAAAGGAGGTGTTGATTGGCAAACAAAAACTGATGACAGATAATAACTTAATAAACTCAAATTATAGAAAGACAAGCGACACCTGATCTCGAGGACAAAGATGGAGACACGTGATATGCACACAGCACACACTGTTGATCCGAAAATGCCAGCGACCAGACCTAAAACTCCCGACAACATCCGTACACACCAAACACGAATTGAAGGGTCGGCTCGATCAGGGACGTTCTGATTTGTTCAAGTCAAAGCTGTCCGTCATCCTCCTACCACTCGATTTCTCTCACTTTTCCTCCGGACGTACGGACAAGACGCCCGTACTACACAACCAACGTCGTGCGTGGGGTCTCATCAGCTGCAAGATCACACCCCCGTTTCTTTCAAAGCTTCTGTTTGACAAAGCAAAACATAAAAGCTTCCAATAGGATCGAATGCTTAGCACTGTCATCCAAAGAAACCATGCATATATGCCTGAGTAGGTTTGATTTAATTATATACAGTACTCTTTATAACTTTTTGCCACGATCGTTTGCTATGAACCAAGCGTGTCCGTACTGTTCCATGGATGGCTATGCATGAGCTTCATATCGCATGCATGGTAATGGCGACGACTTTTCAGTAACATGGAGAAAACGATGCGCTAAATGCATTTCAGGAGAGATGCAACGCAATCAAGTCTCCATGGACTTAAATTATTGGGGGGGGGGGGGGGGGGGGGGTGGGGTGGCGTCACTTACTTAACCTCCATGGCCATGCGAACACCTTTCTTGCCATTTCAACTCCTAGTCCATCTCTTGTCCAACCGCCGGTAGATTTTTCTAAGAAGGGCCCGGAGAGGAGAAACCTCCCGAGTTGAGTGCAGACACTGCTAGAAAAGAGTGTACCAGCAGCTTAAAGCCAATCACGCCATGATATAATAATGCTGCATTGACCGCGAATGGCTGATCCTGTAAAAGCCAACAAGAAGGACCGGACCTTGCCGTCTCCAGCGTCCACCGGCTGGTTGTGTCGTGCGCTAAGCAAGCTCACCCGGGTGTTGTAGTTTCTCAACTTATTTTAGATAAACAACTCATAATTTGTCCGTTCATGCTGCAAGTTTTCTCTTGTTGAACAGATTTGAACGGGAGAGGACTGGTGAGATGGCAGCATGGCAGCGCAGAGCCAATTCATTGAAGCCCACGCAACCTACCTCCTGTTTTTCGAAACCTGCCTGCCTGTTGGATTTGGCCAGGTGCAGCAGCAGCTCACATTCATTAACGCCCCCTTTACTTGCTCTGCCGGACGGCTTCAATTCCCTTCATCTTCCCTTCCTCCTAGTCCCACGAATGCACCTGGGTAGAACGGGTCTACATTGCCTTGGCCCTCGCCGTGTGACACCAAACACCAACGACCCAGATCAAAGCACGTCCGACCGGCGGCGGTGCACAGCCGTTGAATCACCCCGTCCGGTCGCAGATAAGTACACAGATACAGGAGGGCAAGCCGAAGAAGCTTATTTTCCTACGACTTTGGTCATATGATGCGTGCGGGTACTGCTTCTACCACCTAGTTTGTACTGTGACGGCCTAATAGTACTGTACGTACAACATGCATGCATGCATGCATGGTTAGTGTGTTTTGACGTTGTAGCTCATGAAGACAGGGTCCATGAACATGCGTGCAGGGTGGAGGGAGGACGGCCGGTGCCATTACTGGGGAGACCCTGCTGCCTCCTACCCTCAGCAGCGCTGTTCACTCGTCTGTATCTGCATCTGTATGGGTGGTGTTGGCGCAAGCAGAGAACACGGAGTGAGAGAGAGAGAGGTAGAGAGGTGGGTGATGGATGCATTCAATGTGCCTTTCCTTGGACAGAGATACCACTACCAGATCTTTGTCGCTATGGGCCGGGAGACCGGCCACACCACACATCTGCGCCCAACAAGGAGGAGGAGAAAACTAACCTAACCTCTCGGAGTTATTTCGCACCAATCAATTCCCTAGCTACCCGTTCCACATGGATCCCTTTTCTTATCCTCTTCTTTTTCTCGGTAGTACTTGCATCTCCCACGCCCGGCTTGCATGGAGCATGCTTATGTTATGTGCACCCCAACTGAAGAAACGTACTCAGTAAACGTTAGGAGTATTCCAACAACAGTGCTCGCATCCCATATATATGTGCTGCAAGAGAATATATATATATATATGTGTGACATATTTTTTTGGAATTAATATGGACTTGTTAGAAAAAAATGATACTTTAGGTGCTTTATAATGGCATGTAATCTCATCTTGGATAGAGTTAGATGAGCACTTTTAGTTGTTGGATAGAATATATCTATTATTATTGGGCATGAAAAGTGCAGCAGAGTGAGGTTTCCTAACACCAAATTAGAGGAACGGCCGGTTTGCATGGATGGGACTAGGGCTGATTATTCTTTAGATAATCGAAATTACCACCAAATCGCAAACGAGTCCATACTCGTCCTTGGAGAATAAAGCGCTCGTTTCAGTGACCTCTTTTTAGACACTTCAGTGACTTTTTGGTTACAAGAACAGATGGGGCAGAACTGCACAGTAGTGCGCAAGCACCTTTTTTTGCAGTATCCAAACTCCATGAGTACAATCATCGATAGTCCGACCCTATTGATAGTCTGAAATTACACCATATGCATGCATGATCAAAAAAATTTACATGCATTGGTGAGTGTTTTATTCATCCTTGCATGCAGTGATTTAATACACCTTGAAATCTAAATATGTGATGGTAATAAGTAGTAGAATTGAGACTTATAGGCGTTGTTTGGTTCACAGCCACAGTTTGCCAAGCCAAAATTTGACAGCCATATTTTAGTTGACATGTGTTTGGTTTTTTCCACACTTTGGCTTGACACACTTTATTGCCCCTATGGCCCATTTGTCATAGAGACAATTTTTTTGCCAACTTTTGCCAAAGTCTGGCGTCCAATTTCACAGCCACACTTGTGTGGCTTGCCATACTTGTGTGGCTAGCCACACTTTGGCTTGGTCACACTAGTATCCAACCAAACAAACCCATAAAACGAAAGAACAAACTATTTGAGATGAGCCCTATAAACCGGAAATTAGTGAGATTTATAAAACGAAAAAAACAAACTATTTGAGATGAGCCTATAAATCGGAAAGGAGGGACTATATATTGCATGCATCTACTTTTTTTTGCAAAAAGTGTAGTACTCGTATGAGGCAGTGCACTCTGTGTTGTATTACTACTAATAATAATGCGCGCGGGATGGAATGCGACTTCCGAAGTAAGCTTGTACGGAACCTCCTCCACTCCACCATACCAGCAACATGCACACCAACCAGGCTGCAAGGAAAGGTAAAGTAGCTACCCTAGCGGATCCCACTAATCAAAACAATGGCTAGGACAAGTTGCTCCGTGCATATCAAGAGGGAGGAGAGGAGGAGGAGGAGAACCGGGCGGGTAGGTGACCAAACCGACGGACAAGATTCCTCTATCTTGCCTTTCCTTGCTTCTTTTCCTTTCTTTGCTTCTCCCTTTCATGCACAATCGCACACACAAAGACATGCCGCTAGTGCTTAGTGCTAGGGACGGGTTGGTTTTCTAGAATCTTAGAAAGGAGGAGATAGCTACCTAGCGTGGGATGCTAGGAAAATGTCGGGCCATCGATGTGCGGGGGGAGGGGCAGTGAAGCTTGTTTCAAACCCCATACTTTTGCATGGTCTCATGAGGTAACAACACTTTGAAAAACAGTGGGTGCTAGATTTGAGTTAAAATGTTCCTCCTCTGCATGTCCCAAATATTTGGAAAAGAAAAAACCAGCTCATCGTTAGAGTGGTGCTAGATTTGAGTTAGAATGTTCAATAAACTCCTGTGAGGTATGCCATTGTTTAATAAAAATATCAATCAACGGATATAATTATTCCCAAATTAAAGTTTATGCCCAAAGGAATCTGCCTTTGTGGCCTAGATCGCCATACACCACCACGCTCGTACCAATACCATACCGTCCATCTCTCGTGCATCACCTCAATATATTTGAAAATTTGAAGGGCATACACAGGGCAATTGCTCATCGAAACGGCCGCCACATGTAAGAAATAAGATGGTATCATCCTTATGCCCCGGTCGTTGACAGAGATGGAAAAACGAATGTAGTTGCATTTCCTAAGTAGTAAGATATTTTCAACGAACCGCCAAGTATTTTTGCGGGGCAAGCGTAGAATTTTCATGTAAAAGAACCAGTCATTTGATGTTGAACTACCCTCCTTCCAAAAACCAAGAGCCTCACCCCAAAACCCAACCCCGTTGCATTCATTAGGCTGCACCTACTCCTGCTGGTGTGCGCTCGCCGGGTACACCTACCAGCTAGCCCCCCTCCTCCCCCAAAAGAAAAATGAAAAATGAAAAAAAATCAGAAAACGAATAATAAATAAGCAGAAAAGAAAGGGAGGGGAGAAGGAAGGGAATAGGACAAGCGGCAGTCGAGCAGAAGAAGCGGAGCATACCTACCTACCAAATCCAGGCCTAGGGCTTTGCAACCACTCGCCCCCACCTCCCCCCTCTCCTCTCATCGCACCAACTCGGTCAAATGGCCCAGAGGGATCCGCGTCAATGGGGCCCCGCTCCGCTCCACCCCCATCCTCCTCCTCCCCGTATAAAACCAACTACCCACCCCCGTCTCCCCTCTCTCTCCTCCTCGCTCGCTCGCTCTCAAAAAGCTCGCACGCACGCACGCACCACCAACACCGCACCGCTCCTCCTTTCCCTCAGACCCACCCACAGCCACAACAGCATATATCATCAGTCCGTTACTCGTGTGCGGCGCCGGCGGCTCCTGTCTTCAACGTACCTACGTGCCGGCCGGCGGCATGGGGAGGTCCCCGTGCTGCGAGAAGGCGCACACCAACAAGGGCGCCTGGACCAAGGAGGAGGACCAGCGCCTCATCGCCTACATCAAGGCCCATGGCGAGGGCTGCTGGAGGTCCCTCCCCAAAGCCGCAGGTATGTGCCGCTCATCGGCGACCAAGACGCGTGTACGGCCATGGGTGAATGATGTATGTATGCATGGTGCGTGGTGCAGGGCTGCTGCGGTGCGGGAAGAGCTGCAGGCTGCGGTGGATCAACTACCTGAGGCCGGACCTCAAACGGGGCAACTTCACCGAGGAGGAGGACGAGCTCATCATCAAGCTCCACGAGCTGCTCGGCAACAAGTAACAATTCTTATCCTTCTTCTTCTGATGATGCATCAGTGGAGATAGATAGATCGGTCGATCCACGGGCGTACGGCGTTATTTATTTCTTATATATCGTGTCGGTCTTGCGCTTGTGCTCTCAGGTGGTCGCTCATCGCCGGGAGGCTGCCGGGGAGGACGGACAACGAGATCAAGAACTACTGGAACACGCACATCAAGCGCAAGCTCCTGGCCCGCGGCATGGACCCGCACACCCACCGCCCGCTCAATGCCATCGCGGGGGCCGCCATGCCGGCGCAGCAGCTCCGGGTCGCGCACCAACACCAGTACGCGGCTGCCACACCCGGTGGCCACCACCTCCAGCCGCAGCAGCAGGATCCCTTCGCGGCTCTCTCCAGCTCAGCCGAGCCCGCCTGCAGCCACAGCAGCGACGACGAGCCGGCCGGCTCCGCCACGCCGCCGCCACCGTCGCGACGGCACCTCGGCATCGACCTCAACCTCTCCATCAGCCTCGCACCCTACCAGCCGGACGACCCAGCGGTGAAACAGGAGGCAGCCACGACGGCGAGCCACAACAATGCAACAACGTCCACGTCGGCGGCGTGCATGTGCTTGAACCGCCTCGGGTTCCAGGGCGCCGGCGAGGGATGCCGCTGCGGCGGCGCTTCCTCCGTGCCCATGCAGCAGCAGGCCAGCACGCAGCACATGTTCAGATTCATCGCGCCGCTAGAGGGCGGACGCCAATAGTAGCACTAGTAACAGTAACATTCGGACATATACCTTTTTAACTAAAGCCACACATGGTTAATTATTAATTAAACTAGCTAGCTCTCTGTAACATGTTCATGAGGAAATTAAATCTCCCCCCTTTCTATTAATTCACAGCTACTAGCTAGCATCGGGCCATGCATGCATATGCATCATCATCTAGTCTAGGTGACATAGTTCATGAATAGATCATCAGCTAGCAGCTCCTACCTTCTTTCCTTCTTGTCTTTACTAATCGTGCCATAGGAAGTTCATCATCCTCCACTAGATCTAATCAAGCATATCCCTAATCTAGGGGGGTTAGGCCCATCATCTAGGGAGTGAGTGATGCAGAGTGATGAGAGTGGGAGTGAGCGTTATGGTGCTGGCTGGTGGTGGTTATGGGAAGTTAGGTTCTCGGATGTCTGCAGGCTAGCACATGACATGGCCATCCAGTGACATCACTGAATGGTTGAGTTTTCTATGCATGAAAAAGGGTTTGTCTTGTAGAGAGGAGAGGGGGAGTGGGAGTGGGCAGCATGTGGAATGCCCATATTTTCTGGTTAGGTAGGTAGGTAGAAGGTATGGGAGAGGTGTTAATGAAGGGGATAAAGTGCCATGGAGGAGGAGGGGAGGGGCATGGACTGAGGAGCTTTTTGGTTAGTTAATGACTTAATGGTCAGAGAGCTTGGCGTGTGCTGTGTCTGGCCTTCTTGGGGTTGGGGTTGTGGATGCCGGAGTTGGTGGGCTAATTAGTAATTTGATCTTGGATCAGTACCACAGTTATCTAAAGCCAGCTTCAGGTTTTTTGAGGCGGATGGGAGCCAGTCAGGGTATCAGTAGTTTGTTCGGTCTGTCACGTTGCTTCACACCTATTTGTTCCTTCTCATTCCATGGCAAGGTATTCTAGTTTCCAGCAACACAAGGCATAAATAGGCCTTTGAGCAATCTGGATCTGTGGAAGTTGTTTCAACCTAACATAAGTACTTGTCCTTATGTGCCCACTTATCCAAAAATCGCGTGTTTATACCTCTCTTATACCAATGGCAAGTGTAGCCATAAGAGTTTTTTTTTCGTGCACACCCTGGCTTTTTTCGGCTTCGCCGAGTACCCGATAAAACCAACTAGCAAACTTGAGGCACTCGGCACGGTTGTGGATCGGGTAGTGATGCAACCGTGTCCGTATCCATTTGTATTAGAGGAAGAAAGCATCGAAATGATGCGGGGTTTACAAAACAAAATGGCCAAAACGAAAAGTGAAGGCCCAAAACAGAAAATTCAGAAGCAGATGTTGTCCCAAAACATCTATCTTATTTTCTACGTTAATAAATATGAGGTGTTTTGGATGTTTCAATATACGAACTGAAATAAGTGAACAAGCACATTCGATTCAGAAAAAGGTTACTCCCTTTGTGAACGGAGTTAATTTAGCTAGACAACTGAAAATAAAGGTTAATTCCAGCAAAACGTTCCTTTCAAGAAAAAGGGGGTTGTACACAGAACAATGGTACATTAGTTCCCTTTTCTTCTGGGCAAGCAAGGCACAATTAGGCCATGTATAATGCTAGGTGCTTAGACAAGTATTTAGAAAAATAAACTATTTTTTCTTAAGCAACAGTGCTAATTTATACAGTGGAGATGCCTAAATAAGCACATGCGCTCTATAAATAAACACTAGTGCTTAAACAAAAACCCTAAGCACTTAACTGTACATGGCTTAATGTTGGTATTTGTGCCAAAAAAAGAGCTGAAACATGACAACAGTATTGTTCTAATTCATCATGCTACAATCATAAAAGTTGCAGATTTTATTCTCAAGCCTCATGATTTTGGCGGAAAGGGGAAGGGTGTTAATACTAAATTACCTATGCCGCCTCAAAGTTAAAATGCCAAAGTCGTCATGGAATTGCTGACCACCAGCTCTCTTTTCTGCATCTACATTCCATAATGCTAATCTTGAAACAGAAGGGAAGCACCAGGTAAAACATGTTGGTGATTCTTCCTTTTCTTACCATATGTCACGCCACCCATCTTAATTTGTTCGCACTCAAAACAAGGTCAACAACTAAGAACAACTAGCAGTTGTCTGTTCTGTGTAAAGACGGCAGGTAAAAGACTAAGCAATCAAGTGGCTGCACGCCCAAAATGTTCTGAACAGTAACTTCCGTGAAAAAATGCCTGAAGATAAATAATTCGTCGATGATGTAGCTTCTAGTCCTGGTCACTAGCTAAATAGAGGAAGTCGGGGTACAGTCGATAGATAAAAGAGCTTGGCTTGTAGGACACATACCTCATTTTCTCTCCAGATGTAAGCCTCTATGCATATGCATATGTGATATGGCAAAACAACCAAAAGCTGAAACGCCAACCCCTCACCATGTTTCTGATATTCCTACTTGAGCTCTCAAATTATTATTTCCATGGTGGAAGTGCAGTCACATGGGAGGAAATATTTTGAAACCTTCGTAGATTGGATATCTCCAGGATATCTAGTGCAATCATTTAAAACTGAGGATGCTTAGTCGACTATCTTGAACATGACAAAGCCAAAACGTTCGCTTAGCCAAAGCACGCCTATGGAAAGAGCAGGTTTGTCTTGTCTAGTCAAATCACACGAGCTTATGGCCCCCACAGAGCCGGGCTCAGCACCAGCAGCATACGGCAATAATTAAGAGCTCTCATGATCTTGGAGATAGGTTTGTTGAGATATGCCTATGAAAAGCTGCACACAATCTTGGACATTGGTTCTCGTTGAAATGCACCTGTGAAAACTTGCACCATTTTGCAATGTAAATAGACAGCAGCGACCAAGTTTCCAGAGTCTGAGGCAGGTGGCTCAACCAATAATGCTCTGGCTCAGAGTTACAGTTGGTCCAAGTTTTCTTGCTGGGAAGAACAACCACGTAAATGACATGAACCTTCCACCCGATCTTTCTGCTCATCCATGAAAATGCCAAATTCTTACTACCATAAAGCCTATAACGACTTGTGATCTACTGGCAACATGGAGCCTACGCAGAACATCATGTTTTTTTTTGTGAGATCTCAGAACATCATGTTAATGGTGGGGGCCCAATCTGTTCTCATGCCAAGAGATATCTGTGGTTAGGTTACTGAAGATTTATTCTCATTTGACCACCTGAATCTCAACAAGGTGAGGCAAAATCCATTCTTACCCCTCATCAAAAGTCTCCCAAAAGCGCCACGGATGACGAAACAGTTCCACCCAATAAGTATCCATTCTCTGCTGCCACCGCCAACCAATGCTGCTGCAAACAAACCATCCTGTGCCCCACATCCATATTCTTAGCAGATGATGATCCATCAAGCTCCTCCTGGATAGAGACGAATTTCAGCATCTGGAGGTACTGTGTCCACGACCATCGAATCATTTCACCGAGGCAGTCAGCGATGCAGGCACTGCATCGGTTCCTTGGGAGTCTTGGGAAGCTTCCTGCGCAAAATAAAAATAAAAATTGGTGCACAACTCGTCGAACCGCTCAAATAAATAGATCGTAGCCGTAACCCGCATCCGCAAGAAATCTGAATCTTGGGAGAGCGGTCTTCCACTAGCACCAACTTGGGAGAAGAAGGTGGTGGCGATGGATGGACAGGGAGAGGACGGAGCCAGCCAAGGGTTTTGGGTGATACATTGGGCGGTGGTAGGCTGGTAGCTGGTGGTTGGTAGCTCGCATGACGTCACCCCCAAAAAGACAGCGGCGTGGCTGTGCGCCCTCCAAATTGCCCGTTGCTCCTTCCTTTCCCGTATCATCTCGCGCCTTTCCTTTTCAAACGTCAATCTCCATTGGCCTGGGCGAGCTTTTGGTGGCTTTTGGGAAAAGGCGTTGCCTTTTGTGGGGGGCTCACCTTCTAGAAGCCCGAGTGACCCCTCCCCACCCGCCAGTGACTTCCCCACGAATGGTCAGTGGATGCAGCGTCCGGTTGCAAACTGTCTCCCTCACTGATCTCCTAGCTCAACGGCAATAGTGCTGAGTCGCCCTGGGGTTTTTCTTCAGAATGAAAGATGCGTCTGGTACTATACTAGAAAAAAAAGTTGGGAACGATGACAGCCGGCCATTTCCTAGTCTTAGCCTCAGCAGAATTCAACAGCTTATCGATTAACTCCAATCCATCAACCAGCAGCAGAGCAGGCCCGATATGCAACTTTCGACCGGGGTGGTTTGCGTCCAATCACTCACTCTGACCCCACATATTGCCCAATGAATGGTCAAGATCCAGGTGGGTAAACTTCGATCCGTGTATAAAATCTTGTCGCCCACATCTCGTGCTCGCTAGTGAGCGGCGACTACCGGTGGTGAGTGCTGATATTTTGTTAAGAGGATGCGAAAAAGTGAGCTTCTTATCCATCTGCCTAACCATCCCAACATCACATTCATATGCTCATGATGCTCATCCCCTTAAGATCTTGTCCCCTTGCCCATGTGTCTTTGTGGGTGGTGCATACCTGGTTATGTAGGAGACATCGACCGTGCTGGGAGTGTGGACAGGCATCCCAGCCACATGAATGCACACATATATAACCTACCAAAACCATATGCACAACACATGTCAGTGGTGCTCCAAGCAACCATGTCCAGTCTGCATCAACTCTTGTTTGAGGTACCACCAGATAATTATTTCAGAGAAAAGTACCGTGCAGGAGCTTCTGGGGGTATGGTCCGCTGTGCGCATCTAAGTTGTAGCACTTTCACTCTTTCAGATTCAGAAGTCAATGGTTCTTCAATCAAGGCACCAAGCTCTTGATTACAGCTTAAATTTTGATTGATCTTCTTTTAAAGGCAGTCACGTCAACCGCAAGACCCGAAAACATAGTATCCTGCAGATGGGGGAAGATCTAACCGAAAGGCCAACACTGAGACATTGAAAACAACTTTTGTGGTATTTAGCCAAATCACAACAAGAAAGAACTGTGCAGACTTGATGAATCTGTTGGATAGTGCAACAACAAAGTGGTAGAAAATGCATTTATGGTTGTTTGAAAATTTATGCTAAGATTAACCATAATCAGCCTACACAGGTCCCTGTCTCTACACCCAGAATGGATTCATTGTGATGAGTTTAGTATTATACCTTGTTATTTTTTAGTCTCTGAGATAAAGATGTGCAGTCATCTTGCGAGTGTTAATCGATGAACTGCATGCTATGCTTATAAAAGTACAGAAGCTAGTAGTAAAATGTGTACAACATAGTTTTGGTATTCCTGCAATTGGATGAATGCTGACCGATGGTAATAGAGAACGGCCGGAACTAGATGGATAATTTACTACAAGCTTCGTTTAGGGTGCAGTTCAGGCCATTTTTACACCTTACTAGCAGACAGTCTGGCGTGTTGCCTTAGCCTGTTTTCGTGTTTCAGTGTGTGGTCACTGTGGATCCATTTTTTGCAAACTTCTCACTGTATTTCTACAACAGAGTCAATTCAAAGACCACACATACTTCAGAAATTAAAGAATCTCTTCCAAAAGAAAACGAAGTAACATAAACTGAATAGATCAGAGCACTATATTAGGCACATATCTTTTTTCGCGAATACGCAAACCTTGCGTATCATTGCACTGATAGAAGGAATAGAATGAGTACAACGGGGGTACAACACATAACACGAACGCAGACAGGCGAGAAATGGTGCCCGGAGCACAAGGAGAGGGGTGCTCGGCCCAAACAAAAAAGGAACAACACAGCTAGAACCAACCCAACCCGGACCAAGAGCGACAATGCCGAACCAGCGATAAGCCTCAACATCGCCAAGCCAACACTGGGGACACCAAGAGCGAGCAAGATAGCGCCTTCAAGAAGGAAGACGATGCCGAGACGTCTTCGCCATCCGGTCCGGAGCAACCGAACCTAGAGTTTCCCCCGAGCTCGAAGAGGGACGCAGCTGAAGGCCATGACAGCGCCTTCAAGAAGGAAAAACGACACCCACGGGCGCCGCCGCTGCCAGCACCGGCATGCCGAGCAGAGATTTCTCCCTGGCCTGAAGCTGAGCAATCCCATAGCCGCCATGCGTGGAATCTTGAATGAGGAAGCTAACGCTGGCCGGAACCACCAGGCTGGAAGGGGGTAGGTGGTGCTGCACCTGCCGCCGGAGGGGGGGCACCGCCTCAGGGCCTACGAGCATCGGATCTGACAAAAGGAGGAGGCTTTAAGACATACAGGGTAGGGTCGACGACGAAGCAAATACCACCGCGAGGGAAGGAGATGGCGACCGGCAACGCCGGCAGCTAGGACTGGAGAGACGCAGCCCCAAGCTACCGTGGCCGAAGCCGTCGGGACATCAGCGAGCCAACGAGCTGGAAGAGACGCAGCCGTTGGTCGCCGAGGCTGAGGCCGCCCGACAGAGAACGCCGGCAAGCCTCGGACACCGGAAAACGCGGGTACGAGGCCGCCGGGGCCGGAGCAGCGCCAGGAAGGACCCATCGCGAGGAGCGCCGTGCCTACTAGTACCACTGACGCCTCGCCACTGCCGCACGAGGGGGAGGAGGTGCCGCCGGAGGAGGGGATGGGGCGCCTGCACGGGGCAGGCCGCGTGCATCCCATAACCCGGCGCAAGTCCCGCGCCCAGCCGCGGACGGCAGCAGCACCAGGCCGCGCCGCCGGTGGGAGGGGGAGCTGCAGGGATAGGTGCCCATGGCCGCGGCCATGGCACCACGCATCCACCACCGGACCGGCAGGGGGCGGGGGCAGCAGCTGGATGGGGGGGAGGTGGGGGCGCCCGCGACTGCTATGGAGGAGCTCGGCGACGGGGGGAAGCGCGGCAGGCCCGAGCCGCGCGGGGGGCAGGCCGATGAGGGGAGGCCGGATCCGGCCGCCCGGCACAGCCAGGGCTCACCTGCAGCCCCGCCGGACCAGCAGACAGCCGCGTCGGGGGTGGGGGGCGAGGTGGAGCACGCGGGAGGCTAGATCCGCCCCGCCGCCACCTTCATGGGGTCCGGCGCGGCTTCGCCGTCCGGCCCTCTGGCGGCGGCGATGCGGGGGAGGGCGGCGGAGGTTACGGCGGCGGCTAGGGTTCCCCCGTGTCGCCAGAGGAGGGCGACGCGCGGGGGAGGGGGGGGGGGCGTGCCAACAATCTTCATTAGGCACATATCTACCTGATATTGTTCTTCTAAGACTAGAATAGTACTTTATTCATGGCTGCACGCCTGCACTCAAAGATATGGCATAGGTACTCCATTATGGACATTAGAACAATTGGTGAGGTTCTCCCTATCAACAAAGCGAAATGCCCAGCTGGTTTGACTGCATGTTAAATTACTCTCAATCTGTTCCGACATGCTGCACAAATGGCATGAGTGGGGAGACACGTGCTTGGCTACTTTATTTTATTGTTTTTTGGCTTCTGAAAGTCATGGCCACATAAACTTTTTGGATAAATCTGTTTTCTGAAGCAAAAGAGACGAAACGAAGTAAAGATGTTTTGAAATTCATACTACATAGGATAGGGTAGGTTAGGTCTACCGAAGGTTCTATTTCTACCCATGAGAAGGACCCCACAAAACCCAAAAACTAAAGTAGGTGAGATATTGTGGAGGCATGCAGACATGATGCAAAGCCCAGTATAGCTTTACCTAACACAACAGTCTGAGCAACTGAAAGATGGTATATGATGTATCTGTAACATCAATGATGAAGACTGCATTACCCCTTCTAGAATGAGGTAGGTCGGGTGGAAAAAAAACTAAGATCTTTGTCATTGCATCACAACCCGCACCTAACAAGAGAGGTAAAAGAAAGATATTATAACCTCCAGTGCACCCACCAGGCCGCTTTGGTATGACAGAAAGCATGAAGATAGGGTAAGCTCAATTAATTCGAAGCTTCTATGGATCTTTGTCGTTGCATCATCCAGGCTACCTAACATGCAGATAAAATGAGATTTATTTTCATGTTTTGAGGTATGACATCACTGGAACAATTTTTTTTCATAATTAATCGCACCATATTTCTTTCTAACTCCTATTTCCAGCTAATGGTGCAGAAGAATAAAAAATTCTGGTAGTTGCATTCTGTTGTTCAACTTTCAAGCAATACCAACTAGTTAATATAGTAATTAATGCCACTCTGACCTTCCCACGATAGCTCAAGAATAAGGTGAACATCTAAATCATGTACGTGATGACATGACTTTGTGCCGGTGAGGTACCTAAATTTGTATGATAATATGGACAAGAGGGGCCTCTGTAAATGTTGAAGTTAAGCCTTTTTGTTGAGTTATATAAAGGGGTTTCCTTGTTAGAGAAGAATTATCAAATAAGTAACTGTTTATTGTGACAGAAGCTTAGCTAGGTGTGTTGAGTTTAAAGGCACAATTAAAAGCAATCAGTTACAGAAAAAAAGATGCGCCATAAGGACAGTATCACCCAAATGTCTGGTGAAGAGAAAGACTGAGCAAGAACTCACAGATTTCTAGAAATGCAATGCTTTCTGAAGAAGCCGTCCTATGAACAGGCATGTTGTGATAATCTAGAGCATAGGTAAACACAACATTATATGACCTTGGAGCATCTGGGCAGATGTTCGGAAAAAGATGCCGCTAAATGGAGTGGCCAATTCAGCGAAACAGATTCACACAGGACTACAGGAGATAGACCACATCATGCTGCATTTAGAAGTAGGACATGACAGTGCTGGGCCGTGGACCTGAATCCCAGACCACCATTTAAATCACATTTCAAATTCGCTGGACATATACTAGTAAAGAAACAATGAAAACATGTCCTACATTGTCACTTTCGAATTTATTCCCTCCTTTCAGGTTTACAAGGCCCAGGTTTGGTTTACAAGGCCCGCATGTATTTTAAGGTCAACTTTGACCACAAATTTGGGTAACAAAAATATTAACCATATGACATAAAAGGTATACTGTTGAATTCATATTCGAAAGAAGTTTCCAATGGTATAGTTTTTATGGCACATAACTCATATATTATTGGTCTTAAAATACATGCAGGCTATGCAAGTTCGAAAAGAGGTAGTACGAATCTAATGAGATTGGAGTTTTCTTTTTTGTGAACTTCTTTTTTTTTTGAGGATTTTTTCTTGATTTATATAACTTTATACATTCTATTATTACCAACATCAGGTTCATATATCTGGGCCAAAGTGGGCTTACTACATGCTCTTTGAGTTCCCTAAGAAAAGTGGGCCAACATGGGCTAGAATGACCTACTCCTGGACCTGTTACAAGATCAAAATTTCAATGCAGCAAACATGCTAGGGGCGTGCTCATAAAACAGAAGATAATCTAAACTGGTATGTAATTAACTATTTGCTAAAAACATACACAGATACACCTTGATAAGCAAGGGACGATATACCTTGCAATAAATGACTTAAATGATCACATTTGGATCATACAAATGCCTTCGTTTAGAACGGCAGGCTTATCAACGTGTCTTGTGTTCGTGATTGCGGCATCACATTGTCACTTCCAACTTGAGGTTGTGCTGGTGTCCACCCCTGAAGAGTTGTAATGAAAATATATGGTCAACATGATTTCAACTGCATGTACTTATGTAATATATGGAAAATTGCAGAAACTAGAAATGTCGCCCAATTTTCAGCCCGGCAATAATTAACCATTTCAAAAGATTGCTCTATTCAAGGATACAAATACTTGGAAAGCCACTCTTTGCATGCCAAAAGCTCTTGATGTATTATAACTCAGGGGTCGTGTTATCCAGGAAAAGCCCTTTCTGAATCTACCCCATAAGAATCTCCTATTAATCGACCAGATTCAAATAGCACAGAGAAAAAAAAGTGCATGCATCTTTAATTAGCATTCAACTTGGACAGACTAAAGGTCAGCATTGGTCAGTGACCAAATGCAGAGTGGGCTGAGAAAAAAATAGCAGCCTATAAATGCCGCTAATAACAGAGGTGTCTCGGGTAGTGCAGCCTTCCTGGAATGAAGACAGCATGCAGTATCAGAGCGGGCAATCTGACAGCAAATTCAGGCGGCTGAGAGCATGCCTGGAGCAACAATTTACATATTCTCCCAATAAACCAAAAGCAATTGTCATTGACGACAACACAGCCACTCAGAATCTCAACCACTAATTTCATAAACGAGAATACAATTGCTGCAACACCTACTTGATGGCTGTAAGCCTGCAACTGACCCAAATCCCCTCGAACAATGCCCAAACTGATGCACTGTTCATGATTTTTTTTCCTTTTAGTGTTACATTCCTCGAGTGCAAAACCCAACGACCAACAACTCGAAGCAGATCCATTTACATGTTGCACATGCACACCTACACGTACAGAAACGAAGAAGGTACCAATGGGTCAATACGCCAAGCAGGTGCTGGGCATGGGATGATGGGAGGCAGCTCAGGCGCACAGAAACGCAGGCAAAGACGCCAATGGCGAATGGCGAATCGAGTGGCAGTTACGTAAACCACACCGTCCCTGGGAACGATCAAGCCAGGCACGCGAAACCACCCCAAAAACTGCAGCCACGCAAGTTCCCCACCCCCACCGTCTGCTCGGCCGGTTCCAAAAGCCGAAACGTCAGAGCCCGACGAGCCCTCCTAGCGGAAACCCCACCGGCCGCCGATCCCCTTAGCGGCCAGAGGCATCCGACAAAGCGCATGAACACGGACAAGCTGGAGACGAATCGGAAACACCGGAGCAGCGCGAGCGACTCACCCACGCCAGGAGGAGACACTCGATGCGTTCAACGCTCCCGGCGCCGGCACCTCGCCCCATTTCCACCGCTGCACCAGCCATGAACCGGCTATCGGATCCCTCTCGCGGCGGCGGCGGCGGCGGCGACGATGACTCCCAAATGGGATCGGAGAAAATTTTGCGGCGGTTTGGTTTTGAGTTGGGCTGGTTTAGCGCGAAAACGGCGGATGACCGGATTCTACTTCTCGCAGCGTGGGTGGCCCACTTGGAAGCCCGGCTTTGTCTGATGCCTTTGCTTTTTTCACCTTTGCAAGGAACCGTTTCCTTATTTGCTAATCCAGCGCTAACAATCATCAGAATCACCAACAAGTCCCCCCAGGGTTTGGATCGGAAGTCGTTGACAAAACCTCTACTCCTAATGAAGCAGTTGGTAGCCTGGTATTCCGGTTTTATTTTCGTCCGGATTTATTTGCTCCCACTTCCCACCACCTCTCTCCACTAGTTTTCTTATCCATTGGTTTATTTTTTAGTTCACTATTTTCTTTTAAAAATCAGCACTTTCCAAAGATACAAAAGATCACGGATCTAACTTTCCTAACTTATCCAAATCAACCGATCTCTCTCATTAATGCAATTTGCTTTATGAAACAAATAATAGATTTTCGGGAAACAAATAAAGGATTCTAAAAAAATTAACAAGTAAACTATGATAAACAAATCTTATTGTGAAAGTGTTACTTTTTTCTCTACTTCTAATGGTGCACGTTGTTTCGTTCGTTCGCTTCGATCGATCACTAATTCCCGTTGTTTTTTTCCAGCGATTCCTTTTTGTTACGATGGGCACACGTGGGCCCGCGCCAGATCCTCTTCCTTACTTGCAAAACGAAAGCAATCAACCATCATTCCAAAATCTCCGCATTATTTCTTTCCTTACAATGCATATACATACCAACCATTAATCAAACCCATCCTCCTGGAAGGCCCACAAATCAAACTCTCGCTCGCTCGTCCTCTCTCACTCAGGCCACCAGCAAGCATCATCCTCTGTCGATTCACGCCGCCATAGCACCTCTAGACTCCACGGATTCCTGTCGAACGCCTCCTCCCTCTGTCTGCGAGCGATGGTGCAGTTCCCCGCCCTCAACCTCTACCCAGCCGATCTGCCCTGGACTACGCCGCCGGCCTGAGTCTAATGATGAAGACAAAGCCTACGCCCCAGCAGCGTCCATGGGCGGGAGCAGCACCACCTCCGCCTCGTGGAGAGAGGAGCAGAGGGGTCCAGGAGGAGTCGGGGAGTTGGGGATGGCAGTCCTCCGATGATGACGACGAAGCCTACGCCCCAGCAGTGTCCATGGGCGGGAGCAGCACCACCTCTGCCTCGTGGAGAGAGGAGCAGAGGGGTCCAGGAGGAGTCGGGGATGGTAGTCGAGGACGGTGAGTGCAACTACAACATGCCATCCAAACATGTCACTTAGATGAAGGTAACTGAACCAACCTAGCTCTGAATGGTTCTATGTAGCAAACAGATCTGAAGCACCAACTAGCTTGAAATCTCATTATTGATGTTACTCTGCATATATATTACGTGCTTAGTGTGCCAACGTTGATATTATTTGGATTCATCTGATCAAATATGTGTGCTTTTTCTATCAAATTGCTGATAATTTTCTTTCACTTATTACTCTGTTGCATAAAAAGTAATGGATTATGATTTGGACATAATTTTACATGATTAGATGAACGAATATAACTCCATTAGTCATTCTTGCATGCATGGGCGTACATGGAAACACAATTCGCCCATGCATAAGTCCATTAGACTGAATAAACATGTAATAAAGAGAGACTTTTCTTTTGTTCTCTTTCATGTTCATGTTCCTAATGAACCTATCATGAGTGACATCCAAATTCGTCTTGATGCTGAATTAAAGGTATATTGGTTCTTAAGTATTAACTTTTATTTATTTACCTTTGGCAGATTTAAGAAGTGGAACATGGAAAGAATTCTAGATTTGTACTACCTTCTCTGTTCACGACAATGAAAGATAAGGCTTCATGCAAGTGATCAGTTATTTTCAAGGTAATTTTTATATACACTCCAGTTGACCAATTATGTAGGATGCCAATGTACATGGATTCATAGTTTATTTTTTCTGTCTGCTTTATGTGGCCTATCTAATTTCTTTCTAGGCTTGAGCACCTTTCCTAAATTAAGCTCCAGCATTTTTATTACACAAGGGATTATTTTTTTCTTTTCAAATAATAGACCAAATCCGCAGTTTAACACACATACATTGAATTCATCAAGGTTAGCTTGGAATTATACTGGTCTATGACACACATAAATTTGTTGATCACATTCCTATAGGTATGTAGGCCATTAGTTGTCACTTGGGATGGGTGTGATCTGTAGCATTTGATCCCAGGAATGAATGGTTCTGTAATGGGTATGCTGTTTGGACAATAAAAGTTGAGGCCGACCTGTATTAGCACTATTATTTGCTGAGAGACTTGTTTTACAGGTGTCTGCATTTTTGTAATATGTTATGCACCTATTTGTATATGATGCACATTTTGTTCACTTGTTGCCTGGCGCAGGACGAACTTGTTGTTGTTAATTCGATTCAGTTCATCTTTAATTGATTGAGTGTGTGTCCATGTTCTAGGATGCCTATGGAGGTATTTTTTATGCAGAGTCCTGCCCATATGCTGGAATGCAAAAATAATCATGGTTGCAAGAAGCGGCATTTTAATCACATAGCCGAAATCATTACGAGAATGATATCTACTGTCTGTGCTACCTGCTACTCCATGTCAACAGTAGGTATGCATGCACCTTGTGTTGGGGAACGTAGTAATTTCAAAAAATTTCCTACGCACACGCAAGATCATGGTGATGCATAGCAACGAGAGGGGAGAGTGTTGTCTACGTACCCTCATAGACCGAAAGCGGAAGCGTTAGCACAACGCGGTTGATGTAGTCGTACGTCTTCACGGCCCGACCGATCAAGCACCGATACTACGACACCTCCGAGTTCTAGCACACGTTCAGCTTGATGACGATCCCCGGACTCCGATCCAGTAGAATGTCGGGGAAGAGTTCCGTCAGCACGACGGCGTGGTGACGATATTGATGTTCTACTGTCGCAGAGCTTCGCCTAAGCACCACTACAATATTATCGAGGACTATGGTGGAGGGGGGCACCGCACACGGCTAAGAGATCAATGATCAACTATTGTGTCTGGGGTGCCCCCTGCCCCTGTATATAAAGGAGCAAGGGGAGGAGGTGTGGCCAGGCAAGGGGCGCGCCAGGAGGAGTCCTACTCCTCCTGGGAGTAGGACTCCCCCCTTTCCATGTTGGACTAGGACTTGGGGGGAAAGGAGAGAGAGGGAAAAGGAAAGGGGGGCGCCGACCCCCTTCCTTGTCCAATTCGGACTGGGGGGGAGGGGCGGGCGGCTGCCCCTTGGCCTCCTCTCCAATTCCTCCACTAGGCCCATTAAGGCCCATTAGGTTACCAGAGGGTTCCAGTAACCTCCCAGTACTCCGGTAAAATGCCGATTTCACCCGGAACACTTCCGATGTCCAAACATAGGCTTCCAATATATCAATCTTCATGTCTCGACCATTTTGAGACTCCCCGTCATGTCCGTGATCATATCCGGCACTCCGAACAACCTTCGGTACATCAAAATATATAAACTCATAGTGAAACTATCATCGTAACGTTAAGCGTGCAGACCCTACGGGTTCGAGAACAATGTAGACATGACCGAGCCATGTCTCTGGTCAATAACCAATAGCGGAACCTGGATGCTCATATTGGCTCCTACATTTTCTACGAAGATCTTTATCGGTCAGACCGCATAACAACATACGTTGTTCCCTTTGTCATCAGTATGTTACTTGCCCGAGATTCGATCGTCGGTATCTCAATACCTAGTTTAATCTCGTTACCGGCAAGTCTCTTTACTCGTTCTGTAATACATCATCCCGCAACTAACTCATTAGTTGCAATGCTTGCAAGGCTTAAGTGATGTGCATTACCGAGAGGGCCCAGAGATACCTCTCCGACAGTCGGAGTGACAAATCCTAATCTCGAAATACGCCAACCCAACAAGTACCTTCGGAGACACCTGTAGAGCACATTTATAATCACCCAGTTATGTTGTGACGTTTGGTAGCACACAAAGCTGTTCCTCCGGTAAACGGGAGTTGCATAATCTCATAGTCATAGGAACATGTATAAGTTATGAAGAAAGCAATAGCAACAAACTAAACGATCAAGTGCTAAGCTAATGGAATGGGTCAAGTCAATCACATCATTCTCCTAATGATGTGATCCCGTTAATAAAATGACAACTCATGTCTATGTTGGGGAACATTGCAGAAAACAAAAATTTTCCTACGGTTTCACCAAGATCCATCTATGAGTTCATCTAGCAACGAGTGATCGGATTGCATCTACATACCTTTGTAGATCACGCGCGGAAGCGTTCAAAGAACGGGGATGAGGAAGTCGTACACGACGTGATCCAAATCACCGAAGATCCTAGCGCCGAACGGACGGCACCTCCGCGTTCAACACAAGTACGGTCAGCGTGACGTCTCCTCCTTCTTGATCCAGCAAGGGGGGAGGAGAGGTTGATGAAGATCCAGCAGCACGACGGCGTGGTGGTGGATGCAGGAGTCACCGCAGCAGGGCTTCGCCGTTCTACTACGAGAGGGAGAGGTGTAGCAGGGGAGAGGGAGGCGCCAAGAGTCAAGGGTGCGGCTGCCCCTCCCTCCCCCTTTATATAGGCTCCCCAAGGGGGGGCGCCGGCCCTAGGAGATGGGATCTCCTAGGGGGGCGGCGGCCAAGGGTGGAGTGGCCCCCAAGGCAAGTGGGGCGCCCCCCCACCCTAGGGTTTCCAACCCTAGGCGCAGGGGGTGGGCCAAGAGGGGCGCACCAGCCCACTATGGGTTGGTTCCCCTCCCCACTTCAGCCCATGGGGCCCTCCGGGATGGGTGGTCCCACCCGATGGACCCCCGGGACCCATCCGGTGGTCCCGGTACAATACCGGTGACCCCCGAAACTCTCCCGATGGCCGAAACTGCACTTCCTATATATAATTCTTCACCTCCGGACCATTCCGGATCTCCTCGTGACGTCCGGGATCTCATCTGGGACTCCGAACAACTTTCGGGTTACTGCATATTCATATCTCTACAACCCTAGTGTCACCAAACCTTAAGTGTGTAGACCCTACGGGTTCGGGAGACATGTAGACATGACCGAGATGGCTCTCCGGTCAATAACCAACAGCGGGATCTGGATACCCATGTTGGCTCCCACATGCTCCTCGATGATCTCATCGGATGAACCACGATGTCGAGGATTCAAGCAACCCCATATACAATTCCCTTTGTCAATCGGTACGTTACTTGCCCGAGATTCGATCGTCGGTATCCAAATACCTCGTTCAATCTCGTTACCGGCAAGTCACTTTACTCGTACCGTAATGCATGATCCCGTTACCAGACACTTGGTCACTTTGAACACATTATGATGATGCATTACCGAGTGGGCCCAGAGATACCTCTCCGTCATACGGAGTGACAAATCCCAGTCTTGATCCGCGTCAACCCAACAGACACTTTCGGAGATACCCGTAGTATACCTTTATAGTCACCCAGTTACGTTGTGACATTTGGTATAACCAAAGCACTCCTACGGTATCTGGGAGTTACACGATCTCATGGTCTAAGGAAAAGATACTTGACATTGGAAAAACTCTAGCGAACGAACTATACGATCTTGTGCTATGTTTAGGATTGGGTCTTGTCCATCACATCATTCTCCTAGTGATGTGATCTCGTTATCAATGACATCCAATGTCCATAGTCAGGAAACCATGACTATCTATTAATCAACGAGCTAGTCAACTAGAGGCTTACTAGGGACATGTTGGTGTCTATGTATTCACACATGTATTACGATTTCCGGATAACACAATTATAGCATGAATAAAAGACAATTATCATGAACAAGGAAATATAATAATAATCCTTTTATTATTGCCTCTAGGGCATATTTCCAACAGTCTCCCACTTGCACTAGAGTCAATAATCTAGTTACATTGTGATGAATCGAACACCCATGGAATTCTGGTGTTGATCATGTTTTTCTCTAGGGAGAGGTTTAGTCAACGGATCTGCTACATTCAGGTCCGTATGTACTTTACAAATACCTATGTCTCCATCTTGAACATTTTCACGAATGGAGTTGAAGCGACGCTTGATGTGCCTGGTCTTCTTGTGAAACCTGGGCTCCTTGGCAAGTGCAATAGCTCCAGTGTTGTCACAGAAGAGCTTGATCGGCCCCGACGCATTGGGTATGACTCCTGGGTCGGTGATGAACTCCTTCACCCAGATTGCTTCATGTGCTACCTCCAAGGCCGCCATGTACTCCACTTCACATGTAGATCCCGCCACGACGCTCTGCTTGCAACTGCACCAGCTTACTGCCCCACCATTCAAAATATACACGTATCCGGTTTGTGACTTAGAGTCATCCAGATCTGTGTCGAAGCAAGCATCGACGTAACCTTTTACGACGAGCTCTTCGTCACCTCCATACACAAGAAACATTTCCTTAGTCCTTTTCAGGTACTTCAGGATATTCTTGACCGCTGTCCAGTGTTCCTTGCCGGGATTACTTTGGTACCTACCTACCAAACTTACGGCAAGGTTTACATCAGGTCTGGTACACAGCATGGCATACATAATATGTTGGGTTTCGTAGTAATTTCAAAAATTTTCCTACGCACACGCAAGATCATGTGATGCATAGCAACAAGAGGGGAGAGTGTTGTCTACGTACCCAACGCAGACCGACTGCGGAAGCGATGACACAACGTAGAGGAAGTAGTCGTACGTCTTCACGATCCAACCGATCAAGCACCGAAACTACGGCACCTCCGAGTTCGAGCACACGTTCAGCTCGATGACGATCCCCGGACTCCGATCCAGCAAAGTGTCGGGGAAGAGTTTCGTCAGCACGACGGTGTGGTGACGATCTTGATGATCTACAGCAGCAGGGCTTCGCCTAAACTCCGCTACAGTATTATCGAGGAATATGGTGGCAAGGGGCACCGCACACGGCTAAGGAATAGATCACGTGGATCAACTTGTGTGTCTAGAGGTGCCCCCTACCTTCGTATATAAAGGAGCCAAGGGGGAGGGATGCGGCCAGCCCTATGGAGGCGCAGGAGGAGTCCTACTCCTACCGGGAGTAGGACTCCCCCCAATCCTATTCCAAATAGGATTCCCAAGGGGGAAAGAGAGAGAGAGGTGGCCGGCCACCTCTCCTAGGCCTAGTTGAACTAGGGGAGGGGGGGAGGCGTGCAGCCCACCATGGGCAGCCCCTTTCACCTTTCCACTAAAGCCCAATAAGGCCCATATGGCTCCCGGGGGGTTCCGGTAACCTCCCGGTAATCCGGTAAAATCCTGATTTCACCCGGAACACTTCCGATATCCAAACATAGGCTTCCAATATATCAATATTTACGTCTCGACCATTTCGAGATTCCTCGTCATGTCCGTGATCACATCCGGGACTCCGAACAACCTTCGGTACATCAAAATGCATAAACTCATAATATCACTGTCATCGTAACCTTAAGCGTGCGGACCCTACGGGTTCGAGAACAATGTAGACATGACTGAGACACGTCTTCGGTCAATAACCAATAGCGAGACCTGGATGCCCATATTGGCTCCTACATATTCTACGAAGATCTTTATCGGTCAGACCGCATAACAACATACGTTGTTCCCTTTGTCATCGGTATGTTACTTGCCCGAGATTCGATCGTCGGTATCTCAATACCTAGTTCAATCTCGTTACCGGCAAGTCTCTTTACTCATTCTGTAATACATCATCCCGCAACTAACTCATTTGTTACAATGCTTGCAAGGCTTATTGTGATGTGCATTACCGAGAGGGCCCAGAGATACCTCTCCGACAATCGGAGTGACAAAACCTAATCTCGAAATACGCCAACCCAACATGTACCATTGGAGACACCTGTAGCTCCTTTATAATCACCCAGTTACGTTGTGACGTTTGGTAGCACCAAAGTGTTCCTCCGGTAAACGGGAGTTGCATAATCTCATAGTCATAGGAACATGTATAAGTCATGAAGAAAGCAATAGCAACATACTAAACGATCGGGTGCTAAGCTAATGGAATGGGTCATGTCAATCAGATCATTCAACTAATGATGTGACCTCGTTAATCAAATAACAACTCATTGTTCATGGTCAGGAAACATAACCATCTTTGATTAACGAGCTAGTCAAGTAGAGGCATACTAGTGACACTTTGTTTGTCTATGTATTCACACATGTATTATGTTTCCGATTAATACAATTCTAGCATGAATAATAAACATTTATCATGATTATAAGGAAATAAATAATAACTTTATTATTGCCTCTAGGGCATATTTCCTTCAGTCTCCCACTTGCACTAGAGTCAATAATCTAGATTACACTGTAATGATTCTAACACCCATGGAGCCTTGGTGCTGATCATGTTTTGCTCGTGGAAGAGGCTTAGTCAACGGGTCTGCAACATTCAGATCCGTATGTATCTTGCAAATCTCTATGTCTCCCACCTGGACTAGATCCCGGATGGAATTGAAGCGTCTCTTGATGTGCTTGGTTCTCTTGTGAAATCTGGATTCCTTTGCCAAGGCAATTGCACCAGTATTGTCACAAAAGATTTTCATTGGACCCGATGCACTAGGTATGACACCTAGATCGGATATGAACTCCTTCATCCAGACTCCTTCGTTCGCTGCTTCCGAAGCAGCTATGTACTCCGCTTCACATGTAGATCCCGCTACGACGCTTTGTTTAGAACTGCACCAACTGACAGCTCCACCGTTTAATGTAAACACGTATCCGGTTTGCGATTTAGAATCGTCCGGATCAGTGTCAAAGCTTGCATCAACGTAACCTTTTACGGTGAGCTCTTTGTCACCTCCATATACGAGAAACATATCCTTAGTCCTTTTCAGGTATTTCAGGATGTTTGACCGCTGTCCAGTGATCCACTCCTGGATTACTTTGGTACCTCCCTGCTAAACTTATAGCAAGGCACACATCAGGTCTGGTACACAGCATTGCATACATGATAGAGCCTATGGCTGATGCATAGGGAACATCTTCTGCATTGGGTCGGGCATTGAGTCTTACTCAACTTTCACACCTTGTAACACAGGCAAGAACCCTTTCTTTGCTTGATCCATTTTGAACTTCTTCAAAATTTTGTCAAGGTATGTGCTTTGTGAAAGTCCAATTAAGCGTCTTGATCTATCTCTATAGATCTTTATGCCTAATATGTAAGCAGCTTCACGAGGTCTTTCATTGAAAAACTTTTATTCAAGTATCCCTTTATGCTATCCAGAAATTCTATATCATTTCCAATCAGCAATATGTCATCCACATATAATATCAGAAATGCTACAGAGCTCCCACTCACTTTCTTGTAAATACAGGCTTCTCCGAAAGTCTGTATAAAACCAAATGCTTTGATCACACTATCAAAACGTTTATTCCAACTCCGAGAGGCTTGCACCAGTCCATAAATGGATCGCTGGAGCTTGCACACTTTGTTAGCTCCCTTTGGATCGACAAAACCTTCCGGTTGCATCATATACAACTCTTCTTCCAGAAATCCATTCAGGAATGCAGTTTTGACATCCATCTGCCAAATTTCATAATCATAAAATGCGGCAATTGCTAACATGATTCGGACAGACTTAAGCATCGCTACGGGTGAGAAGGTCTCATCGTAGTCAACCCCTTGAACTTGTCGAAAACCTTTTGCGACAAGTCGAGCTTTGTAGACAGTAACATTACCATCAGCGTCAGTCTTCTTCTTGAAGATCCATTTATTCTCAATTGCTTGCCGATCATCGGGCAAGTCAACCAAAGTCCATACTTTGTTCTCATACATGGATCCCATCTCAGATTTCATGGCTTCAAGCCACTTTGCGGAATCTGGGCTCACCATCGCTTCTTCATAGTTCGTAGGTTCATCATGATCTAGTAGCATGACTTCCAGAACAGGATTACCGTACCACTCTGGTGCGGATCTTACTCTGGTTGATCTACGAGGTTCAGTAGTATCTTGTTCTGAAGTTTCATGATCATTATCATTAGGCTTCCTCACTAATTGGTGTAGGTGTCACAGAAACAGTTTTCTGTGATGCACTACTTTCCAATAAGGGAGCAGGTACAGTTACCTCGTCAAGTTCTACTTTCCTCCCACTCACTTCTTTCGAGAGAAACTCCTTCTCTAGAAAGTTTCCGAACTTAGCAACGAATGTCTTGCCTTCGGATCTGTGATAGAAGGTGTATCCAATAGTCTCCTTTGGATATCCTATGAAGACACATTTCTCCGATTTGGGTTCGAGCTTATCAGGTTGAAGCTTTTTCACATAAGCATTGCAGCCCCAAACTTTAAGAAACGACAACTTTGGTTTCTTGCCAAACCATAGTTCATAAGGCATCGTCTCAACGGATTTTGATGGTGCCCTATTTAATGTGAATGCGGCCGTCTCTAAAGCATAACCCCAAAAGATAGCGGTAAATCAGTAAGAGACATCATAGATCGCACCATATCTAGTAAAGTACGATTACGACGTTCGGACACACCATTGCGCTGTGGTGTTCCGGGTGGCGTGAGTTGCGAAACTATTCCACAATTTTTCAAATGTACACCAAACTCGTAACTCAAATATTCTCCTCCACGATCAGATCGTTAGAATTTTATTTTCTTGTTACGATGATTTTTCAACCTTCACTCTGAAATTCTTTGAACTTTTCAAATGTTTCAGACTTATGTTTCATTAAGTAGATATACCCATATCTGCTTAAGTCATCTGTGAAGGTGAGAAAATAACGATATCCGCCACGAGCCTCAATATTCATCGGACCACATACATCGGTAGTATGTATTTCCAACAAATCTGTTGCTCTCTCCATAGTACCGGAGAACGGTGTTTTAGTCATCTTGCCCATGAGGCACGGTTCGCAAGTACCAAGTGATTCATAATCAAGTGGTTCCAAAAGTCCATCAGTATGGAGTTTCTTCATGCGCTTTACACGATATGACCTAAACGACAGTGCCACAAATAAGTTGCACTTCATTATCAACTCTGCATCTTTTGGCTTCAACATTATGAATATGTGTATTACTACTATCGAGATTCAATAAGAATAGACCACTCTTCAAGGGTGCATGACCATAAAAGATATTACTCATATAAATAGAACAACCATTATTCTATGATTTAAATGAATAACCTCTCGCATCAAACAAGATCCAGATATAATGTTCATGCTCAACGCTGGCACCAAAGTAACAATTATTTAGGTCTAATATTAATCCCGAAGGTAGATGTAGAGGTAGCGTGCCGACCGCGATCACATCGACTTTGGAACCGTTTCCCACGCGCATCGTCACCTCGTCCTTTGCCAGTGCCCGCTTATTCCGTAGTCCCTGTTTCGAGTTGCAAATATTAGCAACAGAACCAGTATCAAATACCCAGGTGCTACTGCGAGCTCTAGTAAGGTACACATCAATAACATGTATATCACATATACCTTTGTTCACCTTGCCATCCTTCTTATCCGCCAAATACTTGGGGCAGTTCCGCTTCCAGTGACCAGTCTGCTTGCAGTAGAAGCACTCAGTTTCAGGCTTAGGTCCATACTTGGGTTTCTTCTCTTGAGCAGCAACTTGCTTGCCGTTCTTCTTGAAGTTCCCCTTTTTCTTCCCTTTGCCCTTTTTCTCGAAACTAGTGGTCTTGTTAACCATCAACACTTGATGCTCCTTCTTGATTTCTACCTCCGCAGCTTTCAGCATTGCGAAGAGCTCGGGAATAGTCTTGTTCATCCCTTGCATATTATAGTTCATCACGAAGCTCTTGTAGCTTGGTGGCAGTGATTGGAGAATTCTTTCAATGACGCAATCATCCGGAAGATTAACTCCCAATTGAATCAAGTGATTATTATACCCAGACATTTTGAGTATATGCTCACTGACAGAACTGTTCTCCTCCATCTTGCAGCTATAGAACTTATTGGAGACTTCATATCTCTCAATCCGGGCATTTGCTTGAAATATTAACTTTAACTCCTGGAACATCTCATATGCTCCATGACGTTCAAAACGTCGTTGAAGTCCCGATTCTAAGCCATAAAGCATGGCACACTGAACTATCGAGTAGTCATCAGCTTTGCTCTGCCAGACGTTCATAACATCCGGCGTTGCTCCTGCAGCAGGCCTGGCACCCAGCGGTGCTTCCAGGACGTAATTCTTCTGTGCAGCAATGAGGATAATCCTCAAGTTACGGACCCAGTCCGTGTAATTGCTACCATCATCTTTCAACTTTGCTTTCTCAAGGAACGCATTAAAATTCAACGGAACAATAGCACGAGCCATCTATCTACAATCAACATAAAGAAGCAAGATACTATCAGGTACTAAGTTCATGATAAATTTAAGTTCAATTAATCATATTACTTAAGAACCCCCACTTAGATAGACATCCCTCTAATCCTCTAAGTGATTACGCGATCCAAATCAACTAAACCATAACCGATCATCACGTGAGATGGAGTAGTTTTCAATGGTGAACATCGTTATGTTGATCATATCTACTATATGATTCACGCTCGACCTTTCAGTCTCCGTGTTCCGAGGCCATATCTGCATATGCTAGGCTCGTCAAGTTTAGCCTGAGTATTCTGCGTGTGCAAAACTGGCTTGCACCCGTTGTAGATGGACGTAGAGCTTATCACACCCGATCATCACGTGGTGTCTGGGCACGACGAACTTTGGCAATGGTGCATACTCAGGGAGAACACTTCTTGATAATTTAGTGAGAGATCATCTTATAATGCTACCGTCAATCAAAGCAAGATAAGATGCATAAAAGGATAAACATCACATGCAATCAATATAAGTGATATGATATGGCCATCATCATCTTGTGCTTGTGATCTCCATCTCCGAAGCACCGTCGTGATCACCATCGTCACCGGCGTGACACCTTGATCTCCATCGTAGCATCGTTTTCGTCTCGCCAAGCTTATGCTTCCACGACTATCACTACCGCTTAGTAATAAAGTAAAGCATTACATCGCGATTGCATTGCATACAATAAAAGCGACAACCATATGGCTCCTGCCAGTTGCTGATAACTCGGTTACAAAACATGATCATCTCATACAATAAAATTTAGCATCATGCCTTGACCATATCACATCACAACATGCCCTAGAAAAACAAGTTAGACGTCCTCTACTTTGTTGTTGCAAGTTTTACGTGGCTGCTACGGGCTTAAGCAAGAACCAATCTCACCTACGCATCAAAACCACAACGATAGTTTGTCAAATAGACTCCGTTTTAACCTTCGCAAGGACCGGGCATAGCCATACTTGGTTCAACTAAAGTTGGAGAGACAGTCGCCCGCAAGCCACCTATGTGCAAAGCACGTCGGGGGAACCGGTCTCGCGTAAGCGTACGCGTAATGTTGGTCCGGGTTGTCTCGTCCAACAATGCCGCCGAACCAAAGTATGACATGCTGGTAGGCAGTATGACTTATATCGCCCACAACTCACTTGTGTTCCACTCGTGCATATAACATCAACATAAATAACCTAGGCTCGGATGCCACTGTTGGGTTTCGTAGTAATTTCAAAAAATTTCCTACGCACACGCAAGATCATGTGATGCATAGCAACAAGAGGGGAGAGTGTTGTCTACGTACCCAACGCAGACCGACTGCGGAAGCGATGACACGACGTAGAGGAAGTAGTCGTACGTCTCCACGATCCAACCGATCAAGCACCGAAACTACGGCACCTCCGAGTTCGAGCACACGTTCAGCTCGATGACGATCCCCGGACTCCGATCCAGCAAAGTGTCGGGGAAGAGTTTTGTCAGCACGACGGCGTGGTGACGATCTTGATGATCTACAGCAGCAGGGCTTCGCCTAAACTCCGCTACAGTATTATCGAGGAATATGGTGGCAAGGGGCACCGCACACGGCTAAGGAATAGATCACGTGGATCAACTTGTGTGTCTAGAGGTGCCCCCTGCCTCCGTATATAAAGGAGCCAAGGGGGAGGGGTGCGGCCAGCCCTATGGAGGCGCAGGAGGAGTCCTACTCCTACCGGGAGTAGGACTCCCCCCCAATCCTATTCCAAATAGGATTCCCAAGGGGGAAAGAGAGAGAGAGGTGGCCGGCCACCTCTCCTAGTCCTAGTTGGACTAGGGGAGGGGGGGTGGCACGCAGCCAACCATGGGCAGCCCCTTTCACCTTTCCACTAAAGCCCAATAAGGCCCATATGGCTCCCGGGGGGTACCGGTAACCTCCCGGTAATCCGGTAAAATCCCGATTTCACCCGGAACACTTCCAATATCCAAATATAGGCTTCCAATATATCAATATTTACGTCTTAACCATTTCGAGACTCCTCGTCATGTCCGTGATCACATCCGGGACTCCGAACAACCTTCGGTACATCAAAATGCATAAACTCATAATATCACTGTCATCGTAACCTTAAGCGTGCGGACCCTACGGGTTCGAGAACAATGTAGACATGACTGAGACACGTCTCCGGTCAATAACCAATAGCGGGACCTGGATGCCCACATTGGCTCCTACATATTCTACGAAGATCTTTATCGGTCAGACCGCATAACAACATACGTTGTTCCCTTTGTCATCGGTATGTTACTTGCCCGAGATTCGATCGTCGGTATCCAATACCTAGTTCAATCTCGTTACTGGCAAGTCTCTTTACTTGTTCTATAATACATCATCTCGCAACTAACTCATTAGTTGCAATGCTTGCAAGGCTTATGTGATGTGCATTACCGAGAGGGCCCAGAGATACCTCTCCGACAATCGGAGTGACAAAACCTAATCTCGAAATACGCCAACCCAACATGTACCATTGGAGACACTTGTAGTACTCCTTTATAATCACCCAGTTACGTTGTGACGTTTGGTAGTACCCAAAGTGTTCCTCCGGTAAACGGGAGTTGCATAATCTCATAGTTATAGGAACATGTATAATTCATGAAGAAAGCAATAGCAACATACTAAATGATCGGGTGCTAAGCTAATGGAATGGGTCATGTCAATCAGATCATTCAACTAATGATGTGACCTCGTTAATCAAATAACAACTCATTGTTCATGGTTAGGAAACATAACCATCTTTGATTACCGAGCTAGTCAAGTAGAGGCATACTAGTGACACTTTGTTTGTCTATGTATTCACACATGTATTATGTTTCTGGTTAATACAATTCTAGCATGAATAATAAATATTTATCATGATTATAAGGAAATAAATAATAACTTTATTATTGCCTCTAGGGCATATTTCCTTCATAATAGACCCTATGGCTGAGGCATAGGGGATGACACTCATCTCTTTCATCTTCTGCCGTGGTCGGGACATTGAGCTGAGCTCAATTTCATACACTTGCAACACAGGCAAGAACCCCTTCTTAGACTGATCCATATTGAACTTCTTCAATATCTTATCAAGGTATGTGCTTTGTGAAAGACCTATGAGGCGTCTTGATCTATCTCTGTAGATCTTGATGCCTAATATATAAGCAGCTTCTCCAAGGTCCTTCATTGAAAAACTCTTATTCAAGTAGGCCTTGATGCTGTCCAAGAGTTCTATATCATTTCCCATCAAAAGTATGTCATCTACATATAATATGAGAAATGCTACAGAGCTCCCACTCACTTTCTTGTAAACGCAGTCTTCTCCATAAGTCTGCGTAAACCCAAACGCTTTGATCATCTCATCAAAGCGAATGTTCCAACTCCGAGAGCTTGCACCAGCCCATAAATCGAGCGTTGGAGCTTGCACACCTTGTCAGCATTCTTAGGATCGACAAAACCTTCCGGCTGCATCATATACAATTCTTCCTTAAGGAAACCATTAAGGAATGCCGTTTTGACGTCCATTTGCCATTATCTCATAATCATAGAATGCGGCAATTGCTAACATGATTCGGACGGACTTCTGCTTCGCTACCGGTGAGAGAAAGTCTCATCGTAGTCAACCCCTTGAACTTGTCGATAACCCTTAGCGACAAGCCGAGCTTTATAGATGGTCACATTACCATCCGCGTCTGTCTTCTTCTTAAAGATCCATTTATTTTCTATGGCTCGCCGTCCAACGGGCAAGTCAGTCAAAGTCCATACTTCGTTTTCATACATGGATCCTATCTCGGATTTCATGGCTTCCAGCCATTTGTCGGAATCCGGCCCGCCATCGCTTCTTCATAGTTCGAAGGTTCACCGTTGTCTAACAACATGATTTCCAAGACAGGGTTGCCGTACCACTCTGGTGCGGAACGTGTCCTTGTGGACCTTCGAATTTCAGTAGGAGCTTGATCAGAAGTATCTTGATCATCTATCATTAACTTCCTCTCTAGTCGGTGCAGGCACCTCAGGAACATTTTCTTGAGTTGCGCCATTTTCCGGTTCAAGAGGTAATACTTCATCAAGTTCTACTTTCCTCCCACTTACTTCTTTCGAGAGAAACTCTTTCTCTAGAAAGGATCCATTCTTGGCAACAAAGATCTTGCCTTCGGATCTGAGGTAGAAGGTATACCCAATAGTTTCTTTAGGGTATCCTATGAAGACGCATTTTTCCGACTTGGGTTCGAGCTTTTCAGGTTGAAGTTTCTTGACATAAGCATCGCATCCCCAAACTTTTAGAAACGACAGCTTAGGTTTCTTTCCCAAACCATAATTCATACGGTGTCTCAACGGATTTCGACGGAGCCCTATTTAAAGTGAATGCGGCAGTCTCTAAAGCATAGCCCCAAAATGATAGCGGTAAATCGGTAAGAGACATCATAGATCGCACCATATCTAATAGAGTGCGATTACGACGTTCGGACACACCATTACGCTGAGGTGTTCCAGGCGGCGTTAGTTGTGAAACTATTCCACATTTTCTTAAGTGTGTGCCAAATTCGTGACTCAAGTATTCTCCTCCACGATCTGATCGCAAGAACTTGATTTTCCTGTCACGTTGATTCTCAACCTCACTCTGAAATTCCTTGAACTTTTCAAAGGTCTCAGACTTGTGTTTCATTAAGATAGACATACCCATATCTACTCAAGTCATCAGTGAGGGTGAGAACATAACGATAGCCACCGCGAGCCTCAACACTCATTGGACCGCACACATCAGTATGTATGATTTCCAATAAGTTGGTGCCGCGCCATTGTTCCTGAGAACGGAGTCTTGGTCATTTTACCCATGAGGCATGGTTCGCACGTGTCAAATGATTCATAATCAAGAGACTCTAAAAGTCCATCTGCATGGAGCTTCTTCATGCGTTTGACACCTATGTGACCAAGGCGGCAGTGCCACAAGTATGTGGGACTATCATTATCAACCTTACATCTTTTGGTACTCACACTATGAACATGTGTAGTAATACGCCCGAGATTCATTAAGAATAAACCATTCACCATAGGAGCATGACCATAAAACATATCTCTCATATAAATGGAACAACCATTATTCTCAGATTTAAATGAGTAGCCATCTCGAATTAAACGAGATCCCGATACAATGTTCATGCTCAAAGCTGGCACTAAATAACAGTTATTGAGGTTTAAAACTAATCCCGTAGGTAAATGCAGAGGCAGCGTGCCGACGGCGATCACATCAACCTTGGAACCATTCCCGACGCGCATCGTCACCTCGTCCTTGCCAGTCTCCGTTTATTCCGCAGCTCCTGCTGTGAGTTACAAATATGAGCAACGGCACCGGTATCAAATACCCAGGAGTCACTACGAGTACTGGTAAGGTACACATCAATTACATGTATATCAAATATACCTTTTGTTTTGCCGGCCTTCTTGTTCTGCTAAGTATTTAGGGCAGTTCCGCTTCCAGTGACCGCTTCCCTTGCAATAAAAGCACTCAGTCTCGGGCTTGGGTCCATTCTTTGGCTTCTTCCCGGCAGCTTGCTTGCCGGGCGCGGCAACCTCCTTGCCGTCCTTCTTGAAGTTCTTTTTACCCTTGCCTTTCTTGAACTTAGTGGTTTTATTGACCATCAACACTTGATGTTCCTTCTTGACTTCTACCTCCGCTGATTTCAGCATTGAGAACAACTCAGGAATGGTCTTTTGCATCCCCTGCATGTTGAAGTTCATCACAAAGCTCTTGTAGCTTGGTGGAAGCGACTGGAGGATTCTGTCAATGACCGCATCATCCGGGAGATTAACTCCCAGCTGAGACAAGCGGTTATAACCCAGACATAGTGAGTATGTGCTCACTGACAGAACTATTTTCCTCCATCTTACAGCTGAAGAACTTATCGGAGACTTCATATCTCTCGATCCGGGCATGAGCTTGAAAAACCATTTTCAGCTCTTCGAACATCTCATATGCTCCATGTCTCTCAAAACGCTTTTGGAGCCCCGGCTCTAAGCTGTAAAGCATGCCGCACTGAACGAGGGAGTAGTCGTCAACACGTGTCTGCCAAGCGTTCATAACGTCTTGGTTCTGTGGGACGGATCACCTAGCGTGCTTGTAGGACATAATCTTTCTTGGCAGCTATGAGGATGATCCTCAGTTCCGGACCCAGTCCGTATAGTTGCTGCCATCGTCTTTCAGCTTGGTTTTCTCTAGGAACGCGTTGAAGTTGAGGACTACGTTGGCCATTTGATCTACAAGACATATTGCAAAGGTTTTAGACTAAGTTCATGATAATTAAGTTCATCTAATCAAATTATTCAATGAACTCCCACTTAGATAGACATCCCTTTTCTTGTCATCTAAGTATAACATGATCCGAGTCAACTAGGCTGTGTCTGATCATCACGTGAGACGGACTAGTCAACGTCGGTGAACATCTTCATGTTGATCGTATCTTTTATACGACTCATGCTCGACCTTTCGGTCTTCTGTGTTCCGAGGCCATGTCTATACACATGCTAGGCTCGTCAAGTTAAACCTAAGTGTTTTGCTAATTGTGTAAAACTGGTCTTAACACCCGTTGTATGTGAACGTAAGGATCCATCACACCCGATCATCACGTGCGTGCTTAGAAACGACGAACTTTAGCAACGGTGCACAGTTAGGGGAGAACACTTCTTGAAATTTTGAGGGATCATCTTATTTACTACCGTCGTTCTAAGTAAACAAGATGCAAAACATGATAAACATCACATGCAATCAAATAATAAACGTGACATGATATGGCCAATATCACATAGCTCCTTTGATCTCCATCTTGGGGCTCCATGATCATCTTGTCACCGGCTTGACACCATGATCTCCATCATCATGATCTCCATCATCGTGTCTCCATGAAGTTGCTCGCCAACTATTACTTCTACTACTATGGCTAACGCGTTTAGCAATAAAGTAAAGTAATTTACATGGCGTTCTCGATGACACGCAGGTCATATAAAAGAATAAAGACAACTCCTATGGCTCCTGCCGGTTTCATACTCATCGACATGCAAGTCGTGATTCCTATTACAATAGCATGAACATCTCATACATCACATATAGATCATTCATCATTCATCACAACTTTGGCCATATCATATCACAAACCACTTGCTGCAAAAACAAGTTAGACGTCCTCTAATTGTTGTTGCAAGTTTTACGTGGCTGAATTAGGGTTCTAGCAAGAACGACTTCTTACCTACGTTAAAGCCACAACGTGATTTGTCAACTTCTATTTACCCTTCATAAGGAACCTGTTCATCGAATCCGCTCCAACTAAAGTGGGAGAGACAGACACCCGCCAGCCACCTTATGCAACTAGTGCATGTTAGTCGGTGGAACCGGTCTCACGTAAGCGTACGTGTAAGGTTGGTCCGGGCCGCTTCATCCCACAATACCGCTGAAGCAAGAAAAGACTAGTAACGGCAAGAAAGTTGACAAATCTACGCCCACAACTAATTGTGTTCTACTCGCGCAAGAAGAACTACGCATAGACCTAGCTCATGATGCCACTGTTGGGGAACGTTGCAGAAAACAAAAATTTTCCTACTCGTTTCACCAAGATCATCTAGGAGTTCATCTAGCAACGAGTCATTGGATGCATCTACATACCTTTGTAGATCGCGCACGGAAGCGTTCAAAGAACGGTGATGATGTAGTCGAACACGACGTGATCCAAATCACCGATGACCAAGCGCCGAACGGACGGCACCTCCGCGTTCAACACACGTACGGGACGGGAGACGTCTCCTCCTTCTTGATCCAGCAAGGGAAGGAGAGGTTGATGAAGATCCAGCAGCACGACGGCGTGGTGGTGGATGCAGGGCGTCACAGTAGCAGGGCTTCGCCTATACTACGAGGAGAGAGACGTAACGGGGAGAGAGGGAGGCGCCAGGGGCTGGGTGAAGTCCCTCCTCTCCCCCACTATATATAGGGGTGCCATGGGGGGCGCCGGCCCTAGTAGATGGATCTACTAGGGGGGCGGCGGCCTAGGGTGGGGGGCTTGCCCCCCAAGCAAGGGGCGCCCCCTCTAGGGTTTCCCCTCCAACCCTAGCCGCATGGGCCCTTGGGGGGTGGCGCCCCAGCCCACTATGGGCTGGGTTCCCTCCCACTTCAGCCCATGGGGCCCTCCGGGATAGGTGGCCCCACCCGGTGGACCCCCGGGACCCTTCCGGTGGTCCCGGTACAATACCGGTGACCCCGAAACTTGTCCCGATGGCCGAAATAGCACTTCCTATATATAATTCTTTACCTCCGGACCATTCCGGAACTCCTCGTGACGTCCGGGATCTCATCCGGGACTCCGAACAACTATTCGGGTTACTGCATATACATATCTCTACAACCCTAGCGTCACCGAACCTTAAGTGTGTAGACCCTACGGGTTCGGGAGACAAGCAGACATGACCGAGACGACTCTCCGGTCAATAACCAACAGCGGGATCTGGATACCCATGTTGGCTCCCACATGCTCCACGATGATCTCATCGGATGAACCACGATGTCGAGGATTCAATCAACCCCGTATGCAATTCCCTTTGTCAATCGATATGTTACTTGCCCGAGATTCGATCGTCGGTATCCCAATACCTCGTTCAATCTCGTTACCGGCAAGTCACTTTACTCGTACCGTAATGCATGATCCCGTGACCAGACACTTGGTCACTTTGAGCTCATTATGATGATGCATTACCGAGTGGGCCCAGTGATACCTCTCCGTCATACGGAGTGACAAATCCCAGTCTTGATCCGTGTCAACCCAACAGACACTTTCGGAGATACCCGTAGTCTACCTTTATAGTCACCCAGTTATGTTGTGACGTTTGGTATACCCAAAGCACTCCTACGGTATCCGGGAGTTACACGATCTCATGGTCTAAGGAAAAGATACTTTGACATTGGAAAAACTCTAGCAAACGAACTATACGATCTTGTGCTATGTTTAGGATTGGGTCTTGTCCATCACATCATTCTCCTAATGATGTGATCTCGTTATCAATGACATCCAATGTCCATAGTCAGGAAACCATGACTATCTGTTGATCAACGAGCTAGTCAACTAGAGGCTTACTAGGGACATGTTGGTGTCTGTTATTCACACATGTATTACGATTTCCGGATAACACAATTATAGCATGAATAAAGACAATTATCATGAACAAGGAAATATAATAATAATGCTTTTATTATTGCCTCTAGGGCATATTTCCAACAGATGACCCCTCCAAGAAATAGCCTAAGCGCCGGCGTCAGCGGCGCCGCTCAAAATCCCGCCAAAGCAAGTACGGCGACTGCAGCACGGGAGATAATAATACTCCGGAGAGCGCCGAAGAAAACCCCCTCCAGCAAGATTCAGCACAGGAGGATGGAGAAGCCAGCCCTCACGAGAGAGCGGCAGACAGAGAGGTGAAGGACGATAACTATATGCCTCCCTCCGAAGACGAGGCAAGCCTCGACGACGACGAATTCGTCGTGCCAGAGGATCCCGTCGAGCAAGAGCGTTTTCAACGCAGGCTTATGGCCACGGCAAGAAGCCTCAAGAAAAAACAGCAACAGCTTAGAGCTGATCAAGATTTGCTAGTCGACAGATGGACTGAAGTCCTTGTGGCCGAAGAGCATAAACTCGAACGCCCCTCCAAGAGCTACCCAAAGCGTAGGTTGCTACCCCGATTAGAGGAGGAAGCACTTAAACCTACATCACTAGCACTTGATACGGCCGACCGGCCACCTCGTGGCCGCGACAGAGAGGCCTCTCGGCCCTCCACTCAAGCCGCACCCCGTACCAAGGCATGGGAAAATGCGCCTGACCTGCGAGATATGTTGGAGGACAAGGCAAGGCAAACAAGATCGATCTACGGATCGCGTGGGCGCCCCATGACTCGAGACGGTAACCGTCACGCCGGACACAAATCCGGTAGGGCCGAACACAGTAGACAAAGCTCATTGGAGCTACGTCGTGATATAGCCCAGTACAGAGGCGCCGCACACCCACTATGCTTCACAGACGAAGTAATGGATCATCAAATCCCCGAGGGTTTCAAACCCGTAAACATCGAATCATATGATGGCACAACAGATCCTGCGGTATGGATCGAGGATTATCTCCTTCATATCCACATGGCCCGCGGCGATGATCTCCACGCCATCAAATACCTCCCACTCAAGCTTAAAGGACCAGCTCGGCATTGGCTTAACAGCTTGCCAGCAGGATCAATCGTTGTTGGGAGGACCTGGAAGCCGCATTCCTCGACAATTTCCAGGGCATTTATGTGCGACCCCAGACGCAGATGACCTAAGCCACGTAATTCAGCAGCCAGATGAATCGGCCAGGCAATTCTGGACATGGTTCCTAACAAAGAAAAATCAAATAGTCGACGGTCCGGACGTAGAGGCCCTAGGAGCCTTCAAGCACAATATCCGTGACGAGTGGCTTGTCCGGCACCTTAGACAGGAAAAGCCGAAATCTATGGCAGCACTCACGACACTCATGACTCGGTTTTGCGCGGGAGAAGACAGCTGGCTTGCTCGTAGCAACAATATGACCAAGAACCCTGGTAATTCGGATACCAGGGACAGTAGTGGCAGGTCGCGTCGCAACAAGCAGAAGCGCCGCATTAACGGCGACAATGCTGAGGATACGACAGTTAATGCCGGATTCAGAGGCTATAAATCCGGTCAGCGGAAAAAGCCATTCAAAAGAAATCCTAGGGGCCCTCCAGTTTGGACCGAATACTCGACCGCTTGTGCCAGATACATGGCACCCCCGAAAAGCCGGCCAATCACACCAACAGGGATTGTTGGGTGTTCAAGCAGGCAGGCAAGTTAAATGCCGAAAATACAGACAAGGGGCCGCATAGCGATGACGACGAGGAGCCCCGGCCGCCGAACAACAGTGGACATAAGGGTTTTCCCCCACAAGTGCGGACGGTGAACATGATATACGCAACTCACATCCCCAAGAGGGAGCGGAAGCGCGCGTTAAGGGACGTATACGCCATAGAGCCAGTCGCCCCAAAGTTCAACCCATGGTCCTCCTGCCCGATCACCTTTGATCGAAGGGACCATCCCACTAGCACCCGTCATGGCGGATTCGCCGCATTGGTTCTAGACCCAATTATTGACGGATTTCATCTCACTAGAGTCCTGATGGACGGCGGCAGTAGCCTGAACCTGCTTTACCAGGATACAGTGCGGAAAATGGGCATAGATTCCTCAAGGATTAAGCCCACCAAAACGACCTTTAAAGGCGTAATACCAGGTGTAGAGGCCAACTGTACAGGCTCAGTCACACTTGAAGTGGTCTTTGGATCTCCGGATAATTTCCGAAGCGAGGAGCTAATCTTCGACATAGTCCCATTCTGCAGTGGCTATCACGCACTGCTCGGGCGAACCGCATTTGCCAAGTTCAATGCGGTACCGCACTACGCATACCTTAAGCTCAAGATGCCAGGCCCTCGAGGAGTAATTACGGTCAATGGAAACACCGAACGCTCTCTCCGAACGGAGGAGCACACGGCGGCCCTTGCTGTGGAAGTACAAAGCAGCCTCTCCAGGCAGTTCTCCAGTCCGGCCATTCAATGTTCGGACACCGTCAAGCGCGCATGGAGTAACCTACAACAAGATCGCCTGGCATGTTCCGGGCAGGCGAAGCAATGCGGCCCCAACCCCAGCCCTCGCAAAAATGCGACACCAGTACTTCGCGTACATAACTATGCTCTAGAAATACCATGGGTGTAGGGGGAGGGGCACCATCACGGCACGCCCGAAACACAGCTTAAACCGCACTAGGGGCTGCCGATTTTTTAATTTTCTCTTACTTTCAGGACTCCACTCTTCCGAAGGCCTGTTCGGCAGTTCAATTGCTGCACAAACGATGCAAGAACCAGGGAAGTAGACAAGCCATGCCGCATTACGGAACTCCCATGTGGTCTCTATCACGAGCAGTATACCTGTTTCGCTTACCGTTCCGCTGCCTGCCCCCGGAACGGACATGTTAAATAGTCCAACCTTTTGCTTATCGCATTCTTTGTATTGTTCTGCTTTGATCGCAGCCCTTTTTAATAAACAATGCATAGCTTCTGTCTATTTTTGCATTACTCTTTTTTTATATATAAATATATGTTCCTTAACGACATGTTGCACCCGTACACTTTGGTACGGCCAAAATACGCCAGGGGCTTTAGTACCCCTCAATATGGTGTGAGAAGTCCGAACACTTTAACAAGTGCGGCACCCCAAACTTATAGCATTATATGCATCGGCTCCGAATCATGTCTTGGGTCAATAGTTGGGTTTGCCCGGCTCCTATGTTTTGGTGCCTTACGTTCTGCTATATCGGCTAAGGTAGCACTAGGAGGACTACTGCGATTGTGCCCCAGTTGAGCTGGGTCGAGCACCTCAGTAGAGAAAGCTAAAACTAACTGTCATGATGAAGCGAGAGCTGGTCGCTGTTCGAGAGGTTCTTTGAGTCCTTAAAGACTTATGCCGCTTAGAGCGAGGAGTCGGCTCTGCCCGGCCAAGGCATGGATAGCGCCCCGAACTCGGTCTTCCGAATACCAGGGGCTTCGCCGAAATTTAAAATTATAGAATTCTATGGCTAAGTGAGAGTGTTCAAGCATTATAGTCCGATTGCCTTGTTCGTTGTGCTGAGCGCCTCCCTTGAAGGACCCAAACATGGGAAAAAGAGCGCTCAGGTTTATCCCTGAACACCCCAGCACTAGCGGCACGGGGGCAGAAGCCGATGACTCGCCATCTCTCAGAATTGATAAACAGCCGCACAGAAGGTAATATTTTAAATTCCAACAGCATTGCTTAGCACATATGAACAAGTTTTCAGCGCACAGGACAAAACGAGCGAGTTTTACTCAAAAATTACATCCCTGGAACACTCATCCGCCATAAGGCAGGCACCCTTCAAAACATCCTTATAATAATTCTCGGGCTTGCGATGCTCCTTCCCCGGCGGTGGCCCGTCCTTCACAAGCTTCTCAGCATCCAGCTTGCCCCAGTGCACCTTAGCACGGGCAAGGGCCCTACGGGCACCTTCAATGCAGACGGAGCGCTTGATGACTTCGAGCCTTGGACAGGCCCCCACCAGCCGCCGCACCAGCCCGAAATAGCTCCCAGGCAGAGCCTCTCCAGGCCACAGCTGAACTATGAGGCCCTTCATGGCCTGTTCGGACGCCTTGTGGAGCTCGACCAGTTGCTTCAACTGGTCGCTCAGGGGCACGGGGTATCCGGCCTCAGCATACTGAGACCAGAACACCTTCTCCGTCGAGCTGCCCTCCTCGGCTCAATAGAATGCGGCGGCATCGGACACGCTACGGGGAAGATCTGCGAATGCTTCTGGAGAGGTCCGGATTCGGGTAAGTAACAAGTAACTTACGTTTATGTGTTTGCTTTGCATAAAGAATGCCTTAACCGCTGCTATCTTTTTCACCTCATCCAACTCCTGGAGGGTCTTCTAGGATTCGGCCTTGGCAGACTTGGTATTTTCAATAGCCACCATGAGCTCGGACGCTCGGTCTT